>NC_079909.1:2599248-2838962 GCF_024868665.1 Triplophysa rosa | reverse complement strand
AGTCCAGTCCGGTGGTCCAGCCGGCGTCCAGTCCGGTGGTCCAGCCGGCGTCCAGTCCTGTGATCCAGCCGGCGTCCAGTCCTGTGATCCAGCCGGCGTCCAGTCCTGTGATCCAGTCCGTTGTCCAGTCCGTTGTCCAGTCCGATGTCCAGTCCGGTGTCCAGTCCTCGCCACATCCATCCGGCAGTCAGCCGGCATCCCCCCAGTCCGGTGGTCTCCAGTCCGGTGGTCCCGTGTCCGGTGGCCCAGCCGGCGCCATGTCCAGTCAGCCGGCCTTCCAGCCGGCGCCATGTCCAGTCAGCCGGTCTTCCAGCCGGCGTCATGTGGTGTTCAGCCGGCCCTCCAGCCGGTGCCATGTGTGTCTAGCCGGCGATCCAGCCGGCGCTATGTATTGTCCAGCCGGCATTCCAGCTGGCGCCATGTGTGTCCAGCCGGCGATCCAGCCGGCGCCATGTACTGTCCAGCCGGCGATCCAGCCGGTGCCATGTACTCTCCAGCCAGCAATCCAGCCGGCACTATGTACTGTCCAGCCGGCATTCCAGCCGGCGCTATGTACTGTCCAGCCGGCGCCATGTGTGTCTAGCCGGCGATCCAGCCGGCGCTATGTACTGTCCAGCCAGCCTTGCAGCCGGTGCCATGTGTGTCCTGCCGGCCTTCTAGCCGGCGCCACGTACTATCCAGCCGGCCTTGCAGCTGGCGCCATGTGTGTCCAGCCGGCGCTCCAGCCAGCGCCATGTGTTGTCCAGGCCACCGTCGAGCCGGCGCCATGTCGTTTATTTGGGACCTTTTTTTTCCTGTTTGGTATTGTTCTTGTTGTTGTTTGTTTTGTCACAGTCTGTCTAGTCTTGTTTGTTCCTTAGGGAGCGTCAGGATGCCGCTCCTTAAGGAGGGGCTTCTGTCATGGTTCTGCCCCATCTTGTCCTGTTTTTCTTGACCTAGTGGCAGAATCGTGACAGAACCTCTTGTTTTATGTGAAGAGAGGCAATCTGGTGCTGATTGCCTTCCATCTCTCCATGTCTCATCATTGTTCCTGCCCTCCTGTTTCCTCGTTAGCTATAATTATTAGTTCATGCCCCACACCTGTCCCTTCTTGATTTCGTCCCCTTTATAAAGTCCTCATGTTTCATTGTCCTGTGTTGGTCCATTGCTTGTGTGTTTGTCACGTGGGTGAGTTCTTTGTCAGTGAGTTTAGTGTTAGTTCTTGTAATGTTTTACTAGTCTAGTCTTGTTAGTTTAGTGAGTCTTCGTTCCTTTTGCCATGTTTTGTTCTGTTGTCCCCCATTGTGGGCTTTTGTTTTGTCTGTTATTTATTATTAAAGTCTTGTTAACCCCTTACGTCCCTGTCTGCACTTGGGTCCGTTGTCCTCACCTCACCCGAGAGATTCGTGACACATGATTGTTAATGTTCACGGTGTCGTCTTCGATAAACAGGTTTGAATGAATGAATAGATCACAGTTGTTGAATGACCTCTCTCTACTGGGTTACCTCACAGAACATTCTTGACTGTAATGGATTTGCAGTTGGACCCAAACAAGTCCAGGCAAAATGATTTCAACCACCACAAATCCAGATAAACGGTTCAATCGTCATAACCAGTTGATATCTGTCTAATGGGTCTCACCAAAGACATTTTAGCGATTGCCATCAAACTGAATGGCTAATAGAAATCTGAGATTTCAGAATATCAAGCTAGATTTCACCTGTGACTTCATCCTCCCATGACTTCTCGACTGTCATCTTATATCAGACATCATTATAAACAATATAAAACCTGTTGCAGAGCATGTATTCAAATGGGTGAATCATCACTTTTTACCCTAAAATCAAAATATATTTTGCCTAATGAAAATGAAGCATTTATAGGACTATTAACATTTTGTAACATTGTGACATTTTTCTGATAATTAAGCATACTTTACCCTCCTCACTACTATAATGTGAAATATAAAAGGTTCGATTTAAAAGTAAAAAGAAAAACTATACAGGAATGAACACAGAGGAAATAGTCACAGTCATAAAATATGCTTTATATTTTACATCTTCAGATTTTGGGGTAAAATGTGACCATGTTTTTGTGTGATTTAGCCAAATATACTTCCATTACATAAGTTAAGACAAGTGTAAGCATTACAATAATCCCTGTGCTTTATTACAATGCAGTTTTCTAGCATTGCTTGAGAAGTGCCATGTTTTAGCCATACAGTGTTTTTTTATGCAAAGATAAATAAAGATAAATATTTCAATAAATTAATAAGCTAATATAGTGATAAAATTTTGACATTACATGATGCAATATTAGTTTGACAAACCGTTGCTCTTTTCTGTACATGACATCCGTAGGTTCTGTCATTCGGAAACATGGCTTTTCCTATGACTGCTATGTGGATGATACACAACTCCACCTTTCATTTCAGCCTGACGATCCGACTGTTTCTGCACTCATTTCAGCATGCCTGAGTGACATTTCGCTCTGGACGAAGGACCATCACCTGCAGCTGAACCTCGCAAAAACAGAACTGCTTGTAATCCCGGCCGACACAAAGATTCATCACAACTTCTCCATCCAACTTCACCATCATCAACCATCACACCTTCCAGAACGGCCAGAAACCTGGGAGTGGTAAGCGATGATCAGCTAAATTTCACGGATCATGTTGCCAGCACCACCTGGTCCTTTATGATATATGATATCTTTATTTCAGACTCAAAAAGGTCCATATATACAATAAAAGAAAAAAAGAAGAACAGCATACAGCATGAATAACAACAACAACATACAACAAGAAGATATTAACATCTAATGTCCATATAAGCACTTTCTCCAGTGCCTCCAAAGTGGAGAAGTGTACCTAACAGTGCTCTTCTCTAAGATCACAATAATTTCATTTCTAGAGGCCTCAAATCGCTTTATAAATTTATACACAACATTTATGATAACATCATTTAACATGGGCACCTGATTCTGTACAATAAGCTTTAAACAACGCTATTTTGACATCATCAGTACACATGCTAAATTTACGAATAAGCATGTTAGCTTGTGCATATAATTTACAATACTGTCTCTGAATGTCATCGTCATCACAAAGATCACTTCTAATGGCATGACCAAGATATTTGACCTTATTCACTACAGATAACTCCTGACCAGTCAAATAAAAAGAGGGAAACACGGCCTTACGGTCCTCCTTTGTCCTCATCAACATAACAACACTCTTTTTGATGTTAAACTTTAAATCATATTGCTCACCATAGTCAGAGCAGACTCTGAGCAACTGTCGCAGCCCAGTAGAGTAAGGTGACATTACAACTACACTGTAAAAAATTTCCAGGATTTCACAATATGTAACTGTGAAATTTTACAGTAAATTAGATTATTGGCACTTCACAAGCTGTAGCTGTGATGTTTTACCGTATAATACACTATTCAGACTTTTATTGTGAAAATAATGCAGGTGGGACATTTACCGGTAGCTACAGTAAATTACGTCTTTTGCGCATGCGTCTGGGCTTTCACAGCTGCTCCCACGGATAAAGCAGTAAGTGATTAATTGTCACATTATGTTAAATGACCGTTTTCATCTGATAGTTCATGTAATTTTACAGTTTTAACCAAATTATTGTTAGTTACATGTTCTGTTGTCACGTTGTTAGCAGTTAAAGTACTCCGGTAACTAAACAAGAAATGAGCAGACGTCGGTTGTAATGTCTGTAAATTCTCGGGGTTTTTACTGCATAGAGAATTTAGAAGCAGCTGCCTCCGTGAAGTTGCATGCTTCATCTAATATTCAACATAAAAATTGTTAGATATTTGAATTAAAAACTCCCAATCACACAAGTGTAACTTTTAACTGCAGTTACAGCATTACACTGAAGAGGTGGCGCTGTATCGTCGTAAGCACAATGAAGGCTGACTAAACTTTAGACGGCGAAAAGATCTCCAATATATCACCTTAATAGCGGTTTCGTAGCTGTTCAGGTAAACAGTTTAGATAACATCTACATATGTATATAGGTAACGTGGCATGCCAACAGTATAATGTTTTAAGCATTACAATGCGACTTCACGAGGGGATGAGTGCAGGTAAAACAAGACAGACAACATGTTCATGAATACAGTGTTTTGACCTATTTTGAGTACAAGTAATATTTGTAACTATTTTTTGTAAGGGATTAATATGATTTATTATATAAATTTGCGAATTATATAGTTATATATCAAGTAAAGGATTATGATGTAACAATTTTCTATTTTAATAAGCAGGAAAATATAGCTTTGTTTGGCAATATGGTACTGTACATAAAGATGACAGTAAGAGTGACGGGTACGAAGGTACCCAGACAGCAAGCTAACAGGTCCAAACCATTGAATCAATGTTAAAAATGGTTGATTTGTCAATGTTAATTTCATTGAATCAATATCACTTTTGCACCTGCTATTAATATGACATCAGCCTTAACACTGATTAAATATCACACTAAAGTGCTTCACAATTTACACACATTAATGCCACAACACAATCAAAAGTTTTTAATTGACTGACATCACAATGTCTGTAACTGCACAAAAAGTTTAATATTGTATAGTTCACTCAAAACAATTCTTCACTCAAAGGTTCTCTCAGGAATTCTGTTATCACTCTCTTACTCTCTGACATTTGGTCAGATTTTTGCCCTGATTTTCAGTCTGGAGTTGTTGCAGAAAGTCTGCCCCAGTCTGCAGATTCTATTACGTATTGTTTTCAATGAAAATGTTAATAAAGTTGGCAAGTGTATGAAGTCTAGTTAAAAAATAAAAATGTGTACAGATTTTAAAAGTCGTGTAGTGATCACCCCCTAGGAGGTTGCTTTGATTGAGATCAGTATGTGTGTAACATTGGTTTTGCTCTTTGTCACAACAGCGTTTTCTCATTCCTTATTGGTTCTCACCACAGCATTTTTCTGCGGTTATAAGGTAAGATATGGTAGGTATTGTGACCATTTTTGTGACTGAGAAATTACAGTGTTGTGGATTAGGACAAATGTATCATAAATTAATCACAAATTACTAATGTTAGCAGCTCCCTCTTTGCTGTTTTCTCAACTCTGGCACGCGAATTCCACTTTCCTGCTAAAATTAGCCCTGACCATAATCAAACACACCTGAACAAGATTAATCAAGCTCATTATGCAACTGCACAGATTGACCTACGTTTGACATTAAAGCACTGCAAGAGCAAATCTACAAATAATGTGCGCAGCACTGCATTAAGTTCTTTAGTAAGCTTCTTCATTTGCGTTTTATTAGGGTCACTCAGGGCTAATTTCATTGAGACTTGAGAACCACTGGTGTATATATTGGCCGTGACTTTTTATGTGCCTCAGTAATGTTTAGTTATTCTTGTGTGTGATCCTAATTTGTTTACTTGGTGTTGTTAGGGGAGACTGCTAGCTATATCCAAAATCCCAGCATTGTTAGTTTTAAATCGCTGTTAGCTTGATATTTCTTTCGCAACTAAATAGAACAATGTTCATCTGTAAATTCAGGTTGTGTGAGCATGTGTCTCAGACTGTATGGCGTTATTATAATGACAAATGTCGCGAGCGCATTATTACAAGGCGAGAGCGCATTCTTGTAATACGAGCGCGCGAATCTCTCCGCTCGCACGCCGATTTCCTTTGCTCGTGCACAAAACTGGACGCGCGCTTTCAATTATACGCTGCTCTCTTATGAATTTTCTCTCCTCTCGCTCAGTGAGCGTGTGCGCACTCAAAATGCGTGCCGTGCGTCCACGAATCCTTTGGTACTCTTGCTCTCGAGAGGTCCTCCTGTGTGTTCCAGGCATTATAGGCTGTCAAAAGTAGTCAACCAATCAGGGATAGGCTTCCACGGCGGGCCAATGAAAACGCGACCTCTTACATGGCATCTTATTGGTTGAAAGTGACTCGACGTATTCAACGAAGCAAGATGGATCCACCACGTTCTCAGGTAACAATATTAATATATTTGATGCAACATTATTAATCAAATGTATATTAGAAATGAACGGGGCATTAGGATGCTTTGTAGGCTACATATAAACATCCTAGTCAGTTTAACTACCATGTTATTCAGACAAAACAGGCCAACACCCTCAAGTTCATGTGGTCCTCATGCATGTCCTACACTAAACATAGTATTGTCAAAATAGTACTAAATTGATTACCGAACAATTTAGATTGGTGTCTTAAGTTAGCTTTATTCTAAAATAATATTTACTACAAGTAACGGTACATATCAAAACAATAATAGCACTGGAGCATTTGGAAAATCATATAATATTCTATACCTATTTGGTTATGCATTTAATGCGTTTGCAGACAGACACTGTAAGTGTTCTGCATTCAGTGTTCCAGAAGTTCAGGGCACACAACTGAACTTCTATGCAATATACCAAACGCTCCCTTACCGTTCATTTATAATATACATTTGATGAATAATGTTGCATCAAATATATTAAAATTGTTACCTGAGAACGTGGTGGATCCAGAGGCGTATTAAGACCTCATGGTGCCCCCCATCCACCCACCCACCCACACGCAAGAATCCACTCATTAAAAGATTTATATATTAAAAGATTTTATAAGAATGAAACTCAGCAATTTACAATATACTATTTTACAAGAATTACACATTAACATGACACTTTTGTAGAAAAGAACACAAAAAACAACTCTTTTCATCAAGCATTTTTAACAATTAGGCCTACTGTAGTTAAGAGGTCGCGTTTTCATTGGCCCGCCGTGGAAGCCTATCCCTGATTGGTTGACTACTTTTGACAGCCTATAGTGCCTGGAACACACAGGAGGACCTTACGAGAGCAAGAGTACCGAAGGATTCGTTGACGCACGGCACGCATTTTGAGTGCGCACACGCTCACTGAGCGAGAGGAGAGACAATTCATAAGAGAGCAGCGTATAATTGAAAGCGCGCGTCCAGTTTTGTGCACGAGCAAAGGAAATCGGCGTGCGAGCGGAGAGATTCGCATGCGCTCTCGCCTTGTAATAATGCGCTCGCGACATTTGTCATTATAATAACGCCATAAGACTGTTGTTGATTTTATTTTGCACGCAAAACTGCATAGCAACGCTCCTAACTATAAGTATCATTGCGGTGTGCTTGAATGCACTCAGAAATATCGCAAAGCAAATGTTTTGAGGTCTCATATGTATAGAAAGCATAAAAGGCTTGGCTCAATTGTGAAACATAGCAAGCAATTTGAAACTCCCTTAAAATGTGTGGCTCCGTTTTGTACAGTTACAAGCTCACCTTAAGCTGAATCAGTCATTTCTTTCTGAACCTTGCCCTATACACAGGGGCATTGTCATGTTGGAAAGGAAAAGGGGCCTTTTCCAAACTGTTGCTATAAAATTAGAAGCACATAATTCCATAGAATACCATTATATCCTATTACATTAAGATTGGTACCCACGGAAATTAATAAAGTAGTCAAACCTGTTTATTAAAAGGGGGTGACCCAATACTTTTGGCAATATAGTGTAGGTAGCTGGATTCAATGTAATGAGAAAAATGCACACCCAGTTTGTGAACTTGATGGGTGTGCTTTTCGAGCCCACAGGATGTCCTTTGCTACATTTTTTCTATGTTCTCTAGTACATGTTCTTATCACAGTGATCCAAAGAAAAGGAAAAATAGTTGATTGTGAAATTGTGCTTAGTTTAAAAAAAGTTATTTATCATTCATTACATGGCCAATTTAAGTATTTTATAGTCTGTTTACAAGTTAAGATGTAAAAATGCATTATATAGTCATAGACAGTGTGACAGAAAGGTGTAGTCCAGTCTGTTACAGTAAAAAAACTCAAAGTAGTGTATAAGACCATAGTCAATTGACAAATGAAATTGTTTTCATGTCTGCCCAAACTTTCTATTTAGAAAATGGATGATGTAAGGGTGAAAGATTTGGTGTTGTCATTCTTACCGGGCCTCTCTCACGAAACTCTGACTTCATTGCTGAATGGGTTGCAAGAGCTTGGTGTGGAAAACAAGGAAGACCTTGCATTGGTACAAGAAAGAGATCTAGAGCAATACCTTCGACCTATTCAGTCGAAAGTTACTGAATGGCTTTCAAGGTAACTATTTTGATATTGTACAATGTTAAAGTGGAATAACTTAAACTTGAATTGATCAATAATTAACTAGAATTAAATAATGTTACTTAAGGTTCATTCATATACATAGAGTGCATAAAATCAAGGTCAATAATATTTTCGAAGAAGCCCATAAATGCATGTGCAAATATAACGTAACTTTTTTTGCCAGTTTATGTGGCAGTTTTTTTTATTTTGGCAGTTTATTTATGTGTTATTTATTATAGGTTGTGCAACAAATGGGAGTATGTGGCATTTTATTGATACTACTATTCTTATCATTATTGGGATATCAGGTTGTTTTTCTATCAATAACATATTTTGTACTCACAAGGTTACAGTAGGTGAGAAACCTATAGTTGCTTGAAAGATGAAGCCAATCTGTTTACCAAATATGGCATGCAGCGGCAAAATATAGTCATTCTTTTCCCTCCCGGTAGGATTTTTTCATTCTCCATGTATTATTCTGTTCTCATATTTTTAGGACTTGCAGTAGGTCAACTGGATCTGGTTCCTGTCACCTCTTCAGCTCACGCCCCCAGCTCCTCGAACACTCCTTGCACCATACCTGCCACCTCTCCATGCACTCAAGAACCAGTTTCCTCTCCCTCTTTTCAGCTTGGCAGACCATGGCATGCAGACTTCCAGGTCAACTGGGCTAGAATGCCAGCAGCAATTCGAAGGGCAATAGCAAATAGAACAAGACCATCACCAGGCGATAGAAAAGATATGGTGAAGGCAGTGGTGGATCAGATGTTGGAGCATGAACCTAACCCAACCAGAGCAATTTGTCACAGTGTTGTTCGAAGCATTATAAGGAGCCATCCAGAATGTTTTGCTGATGTGGCAAAAAATGGAGACGTCCTTGGAGATGGTTGTTATTCTCTTCTGCAGCAAATTAAAACTAGGGTGGAGTATAAAAACAGGAACAATACTCTTGGGAGACGACGCAGGGAGAGAAGGCCACGAAGTGAGGTTCCAGATGAAGGCAGAGCGATGCAAAGAGGCCCTGTAGATCAGTATGGCTGTGTAAGATGGGGTCCTTTAGAAATTCCTCCTGGTGAAACTGAGGCATCATTGGATGGCATCAAACGTCATCTCCTTGACATCTATTCAAAGGAAGGCATGAGTGGTGCTGAGAGAGCTGATCCTCTGATGGAGAAGACCTATGTCATCCAGCGACGCTATCTTAATAGTGTGCCTCCACCAGCCATTGCAGTGTTAAAGGAGGAATGGCCTTTTCTCTTTTCACCAAGAGGTTTTTTTCCTAAATTTTGATTTTGTGAAGCACAAGGCTCATGCCATTAGCCGAATATAGTCTTAATCCAAAAAGTAAAATGCGAATTTGATTCAGAAACCTCCCAAGGCACACTGTAAAAGTTCCCTTATTTTACATGGTGTATTTTTACACAGACCACTGTGTTTCAACCAACACAGGTCACTGTGTAATAAGTGGAAAAAGAACTCAAGATAACTGCACCGTATCTGGGATATTTTTGTCTGGGGGAGGGGTGGAGACACGTCATCTATCTTAATATGCAGTCTATGGTCGCAATGTGTTTGTTTTAAAATACATATTTTAAAGAGGCCACTATGATTGTTGATTCTGATTGGTTGAGCTGTGTTGTAAACTGTTATCAAATACCCCAAAATACACAGCATTACATGAGTATCGCTGCTCAACTGTATGTGTCTATGTCTGTGTTGCTTTCCAGGTTTTTTTTCACACTTCACTCTCTTGACTGATATCCCCATCCTTACCAAGTTTCGAGAGGCCCTGGATAGAAAAGGCAACACTATTATGAGGTTCTGCCAGGAGGTCAAGTGTCATCAAAGGGTGAAAAGTGTTTTGACTTGTTTTGAACACGAGGATTCAGAGAAGGCAGCGTGCATTCTTCTCCTTGTGATGGCATACTTCAAAGAGCCCAAGGATGCCATTGTGCTTGAAGTTGATGTAAGTATTGATTAATTGTCGCATTAGGCATTTTGTTTGTTGTAAACTGTAAATGAACTTTTGAACACACAATCATCCACTTTCACACACTGAAGACACATGGCAAGGACAGTTTAACTTGTGGTCTGGGTAAAACCAGGATCAAACCACTAACCTTCCAGTTGGCTGATGACCTGCTTTACCACTAAGCCCTGTTTGTACAAATGCACTGTCATGTTGTCCTTTTTGATATATGGTCTATGTTGCTGTCCTGTATCTGCATTTTTATAGTCGTAGCTGAGACTTATAGCTGAAGTGCTTGGTGAGTGTACAGTGAATACATTACACAAAGTCATAATCACAATCTAAACTGTACCAAAGGGGTACAGGGATAATTGATGGGGTCAAGGGATGGTTTGTGCACAGATTTTGACTCTTTGGTACCATATGTTGTACATATTATTAACTTAGTCTTATTCTACACTTAATCTATTGATTTATTATTTTTGCAGACTTGTGCCACAGCCACTGACATTAAAAGTACTATCACCCTAACAAGTACTCCTCGCTTGATTGTCCAAGGTAATGTTGATGTCTAAATGAGTAGTTTCTTGTAGGAACTGTTGTTTTCTTCTAAGAGTTCCTAAACTAAAAAAGAAACTATTTCTGGTTTATTTGGCAACCCAGCACTGGGTAAATATTGGACAGAACAAATGCTGGGTAATTTTGACCCAGTTTGTTTTATACATTAACCCATTTACTGGATTGTTTTTTGATATAGTGCTGTGTGAAATATCCTGATATTCAAGATTTGTCAGGCATGATGACTATATATGGTTTTGTTTCAGGTAACACAACAAGGCCAAGGGCATGGATGTTGTCTTTGGATGGTGGAGTAGTTATGGGACCTCATCCAGACTTCACAACTGGTCTGTGTGCTATTTTTGCCAGCTACTACAATTTCAATTTACAGTATGCTGAAGATGCTGCTTGCACTCTGGAATTTATTCAAAGGTAGTGTCTACAATTATATTGTAATTGAGTGCTTGTTTTTTATTTGGTGGGTTAAACCAGGAAAGTTTGGATGTGTTGTGCAGAACGACAGCAGCCAAGCAGTTACAATGTTATTTAAATGGTTGCAGTTTAACAGAACCACAGTAATGTCACCTTGCTCAAACTGAGATAACTTCAGTTTTGCTCTCAACAGAATAAGAGACTCTGAATTATGAGCATGAACTACAAACATCATGTGTGATATTATCAACTCTATTTACTACACTAAACACTGTACACAGTATTTTAACATACACAAATATACAGGTGAATCTCACAAATTAGATTGCCATGGACAAGTTCTTTATATTTTGTATTTTTATTCCAAAAAAAGTAAATTTTATTATAAATTTATTACACAAACAGTGAAATATTTCAAGAGTTTTTTGTTTTATTTCTGATGGTTACAAGTTACAGCTCAGTATCCCAAAATATTTTCTCAAAGATCAAATATTATTTCCAAAAAAGTATTCTCTTGAACATTCGGCATGGGTTGCTATTGCCACCATAGTTGTGTTTTTGCCTCAAGGTGTTAACTTGTTAGTTTGGTGGTAACAGTACCTTGTGATTAGCTTGCCTGTTGAAGGAGAGGCTTACAATTATATTGAAAGAAAAGTAACTAATTATTGTGTGTCTGATTTGGCGCAGTCATTACACCACTGAAGGTGGTGACTGAGGACTGCCACCTTTTTCATCCCATTTGGATGAAACTAACAGCTTTTCTCTCTGCTTTTTTGTTTATAGGTGCTTTCTGGGCATAAATCCAGAGGCTGGCACAAAGTCAAAGAGGCATACAGGGCAAATAAACCAGCAAGTTTGTACATTTATAAGAAAACTCATTGATTTTGAATGGATGACAGAGTAAGCAGTCTAAACCAACCTAATACCGGCATGGTCAAGCTTTTGTTAAGTTATGTTGTTTGGTTTTTCAGTTAGATTCTAGCTGAACATATTCTTGGTTCAGCCTGTCTTGGTTTCATAAAGAGTCATGATCTGTGTGTCATAGCTGAAATATTTAGAGAAACTATTAAAATAAATAATATGTCAAACTGTTTCTGCTTGTTTACTTTAAAACAGGTTCTCGGTCTTCTCAGTGTTATTCTGTATTGATGGGCTATCAGATAAAAATCATATTTTTAAGTGTAAATTAAAAGCACATTATTGGCTGCTGAGGTATAGCCGTGTATTGTCATGAGTGTGTAATTGGTTCACTTTACACTGTAATTCTGCAGCTGGCCAACTGGTGAATCACAGATATTTAATTTTAAGATTTTAGCTAATCTGATCCTTATCTGGCACTTACTGTTCAGTTAAAAACCATCACTTTCACAGCAGCCAACTGCAACCTCACAATAAACTGACAGACATTTACTCACGGTTTAGTATAATAATTGTACAACACTGAACTGCTAAATAACAGTAGTGTGACAGACAGGAACTTTAACTTCACAGTTAATTAAACTAGTTTCAATGGAGCATTCTATGAAATCACAGTAATACAATGGCATACATACTGTGAGGGCACAGTACACAACAGTTAGTTTACAACTCTTTACTGCAGACATGACACAGTGAGTTACTGTGAAAACAACCAGAAGCCGGTAATTTACTGTGAAGTCACATACCACAGCATACTGTGAAAGTCATGTAACCAGAAGCCAGAAATATACTGTGAAGTTACGGTCAAACATTTTACAGTGTAGGTCATCTGCATACAGTAGATGGTTCAAAAGTCTTTCTCCCGTCATGCATCCAGTCTTACAGTTTTTAAGTCTTTGAGCTAGGTCGTCCATATAAAGGTGACCATATTCCACCCTGTCTAACCCCATTTGTCACTAAAAAAGGCCCATCTAACCTGCATTGATTGGTGTGTATACCAAAAATGCAGAACCCGGACTAGGTATGGGGGAACCCCTCGCTGCTGTAATTTTACAAATAGCTTTCCATGATTAATGCGATCAAAGGCTTTGGAGGCATCTAAGAAGCACAGACACATAGTGGAGTTCTGCCTTCTGTACTTACTCACCGCCTCTTTCAGTGCATAGATACACATATCAGTCCCATGCTTACTTTTAAAACCAAACTGCTCATCATTGGCATCTGACCGAGGTTGTATCTCGTTATTGGTGCTGCTAGACCTTAGTGCTGCATTCGATACCATTGACCACAGCACACTCCTACATAGACTCGAAAATTACGTCGGCATTAAAGGAATAGCTTTGAAATGGTTTAAATCTTATTTATCCGACCGTTTTCAATTTGTAGCAATAAACAATGAGGTGTCACGCAAATCCCAAGTCCAGTACGGTGTACCACAGAGCTCAGTCTCAGGGCCTCTGCTCTTCGCATTAAACATGCTACCTCTAGGAGATATAATAAAGCGACACGGCGTTAGCTTTCATTGTTATGCTGATGATTCTCAACTTTATATTTCCTCGAAGTCTCATGAAACACAGCAGTTCCATCGAATAATGGAATGCATAGTCGATATAAAAAACTGGATGAGTAACAACTTTTTATTACTGAACTCGGACAAAACGGAAGTGTTACTTATTGGACCGAAAACTGCTATAAGTAACAACCAAGAATACTGTTTAACTATTGACGGATGTTCCATAAAACCCTCGTCGTCAGCAAAGAATCTTGGCGTTCTATTCGATAGTAATCTGTCATTTGAGAGCCACGTCGCCAACACCTGTAAAATTGCGTTTTTCCATTTTAAGAATATATCTAAACTACGTCATATGCTGTCAATCTCAGATGCAGAGAAGTTAATTCATGCATTCATGACATCAAGACTAGATTACTGTAATGCACTGTTAGGTGGTTGCCCTGCAGGCTTATTACAAAAACTCCAATTGGTCCAAAACGCGGCAGCTCGAGTTCTTACACGTACAAAAAAGTATGAACATATTAGCCCGGTTCTGTCAACCTTGCACTGGTTACCTATAAAGCATCGCGTTAACTTTAAAATCTTGCTTATTACCTATAAAGCCTTACATGGTTTAGCTCCTCAGTACTTGAATGAACTCCTTTTGTATTACAGTCCTTCACGTGCATTACGCTCTCAGGCGTCCTGTCAGTTGGTAATACCTAGAATTTCAAAATCAAGTGCAGGTGGTAGATCCTTTTCCTATCTAGCGCCTAAACTTTGGAATAGTCTTCCCTGCACTGTCCGGGAGGCAGACACACTCTGTCAGTTTAAATCTAGACTAAAGACGCATCTTTTTAATCTTGCATACACTACTCTTCCATAATATAAATCTTCTGAGGGTTTAGGCTGCATTAGTTAGATCAACCGGAACCAAAAACACAACTGATGTACTTGTTGCATCAAAGAGTGCAGAACAGTACTCTACTCTCAGCCAGTCTTGTCTCATTGTTCCAAGGTTACCACAGCGAGCAGGATGCAGTTCATGGCCTGACCTGATGGTAGAGCGGAGAATGGGAAGTGGGGACCTGACAAGAGCTGAGATGATAGAGCTGGATAAAGAGGTCACCTGACACGTCTTCACCACAAAATTTCAAATGCTGTTAGATTATTAATGATAATCTTAAACTATAATTTACCTTATTAGTAAGTTTATTTATTTTATTTAGCCTTGTTATGCAAGTTCTCTGGAGCTTGTGCAGAGGCAGCAGCTTTTGCCAGAGGGGAACTGGAATCCCCTGGTTGCGTCTGGGTTCTCCTGAGGTGTTTTTTCTTGATTAGAGTTTTGGGTTCCTCGCCACCGTTTGCATACTGTTTTTTGCACTATTTGCCTGGCCGGGGGGGCTGCTTTAGAATTTTAAAGTTTTACTTAATTAATATTGCATATAGGAATTTATAGTCTGTTATATTTGACCTGTGCTTCTTTCTCCTTTATATTAAATGTGTGCTCTCACTGAGCGTGTGTGCGTGCGTGCGTGTGCGTGCGTGTCTGTGTGTGTGCGCATACTTGTCTGTGTACGTGTGTGTGTGTGCATGCGTGCGCATCCGTGTGTGTTTGTCTTTGTCTATGTGTGTTAGTACGTGTGCATATTGTGTGTGTGGAGTGTTTTGTATGTGGGTATGTCTGTTTTCAACTTTTTCTTGTTTTTACAGGTACAACTTTAATTGTTTTGCTTATAGTCAATATGTCTTATGTACAGCTGCTTTGTAACAATGAAAATTGTAAAAAGCGCTATATAAATAAANTTTAATTGTTTTGCTTATAGTCAATATGTCTTATGTACAGCTGCTTTGTAACAATGAAAATTGTAAAAAGCGCTATATAAATAAAGTTGAGTTGAGAGTTGAGTTGAGTTGAGTTGAGTTGAAAACATATTGTTGAAATTGGTCCAGTAATATAAGGCAATAGGCCTATAGTTTTCTATGTTAGATATTTCCCCTGTTTTGTCTTTAATTACAGGTTTCCAGCAAACAGAAAGGGCAATGTACCATGAATCAACATTCCAGTAAAACATAAGGCCAATAAAACAACAAGTCTGTGACTAGCAAATTTCAAATGCTCTACTGTGCTCTGATCTAGGCCACAAGATTTATTCATAACTTATTTTCCTATAGCAGAGGTTACTTCCTCAGCCTTAACCTCATTATTAAAAGACACATTCCCAATAATGAAATCATCACTTTTAACACAGTTGAAGAATAGTTCACTGTAATGCCTTCTCCAAAGATCTGCAATATTTTCAGATCCAGTAACCCTTTCAACACTAGAGGGCAGAGGAATTTTACTAGCATTCATAACTTTAACTTCTTTCCAGAAATCTTGTATATCATTTTGTAATAACTTTTGAGCCAAAGAGTTAGCTCTTAGAGTATGTTCGCTACTTTTTATGAAGCGAACAGCATATTTAAACTGTAACAGCTTGTTTCTTTACTTTGCATGTACAGCCATTCCTTGGTTTCCCAGCCGCAACCGAGTTTTTAAAGGCTTCTCTTGCTTGCTGGTGTTTACTCACATGCTCATTCCATCCTGGTCTAATACTGTATTGTTTAGATCTTTTGTTACAAAATGATTTGCTTGCATTGTTTAGTACCATCACAATTTCATCATACATGTTACAGAAAACATCATTATGGTTTGAGTTGTCACAATTAACATTATCACACGAAAATACATCATATGGAATTTGAATATTCCCCAGAGACAGTCATTTTATAATAATGCTGCAAATCACAATCTGCGAGTTTAGCCCACTCAACTCGCCCATCATAGGTATAATTGCGCTTTTTGGTTATCTCAGGTAATTTTTCTATATTTAGCATCACAGAAATAGGCATGTGATCTGTTGCAGCTGTTCCATACAAGATTTTGACAATCACTATACTTTCATGGGCATCAGCAGAGCATATACAGTGATCCAGCCATGAAGTTGTGTTCCAGGCCTCACTGACATATGTGTAGCTGTCAGTTGGCAACAGATCCAGACTTGACAGAATTAAACTATTATCCTGACAAAACCTAATCAAGTACTGGCCAAACAAAGATTTCACATCAGAAACATCTGCATTAAAATCTCCCATTACATAGATACAAGTGCATTCACTCTCTTCAATAAAATAGCCTATAAAAGCAAGCCTTTGAATAGATTCATCCTCGTTACCAGGACATTCATAGGGCATATAAACATTTAAGATAATAAAAACATTAGTGTCAATGGCTACTTTAATTCCTATACACCAATCAACATTCAGTCTAATCACTGTGATTACAGGATCATATTTTATATGCCACATAATGGCCACTACCCCAGATATTCTGCCATGCACAAACCCCAAACTCAAGTCTGTTGTGGACTCTCCCACCCGTGAAAGGCACTTTTAACAGAGTTAAGTTTGTCCAGATCTTGTTTCGGGAGGAAGGTTACCTGTATTCTGTGTTTTCAACTTTTTCTTGTTTTTGCAGGTACAACTTTAATTGTTTTGCTTATAGTCAATATGTCTTATGTACAGCTGCTTTGTAACAATGAAAATTGTAAAAAGCGCTATATAAATAAAGTTGAGTTGAGTTGAGCTGTACACATAAAATGTCTGTGTTCTCAAACAGTTTGTCAACAACAAGCCGTCGAGCCTCATCCGCCGCAGTTTGTCCCAAACGCAGACCACGAGTGTTATATGACACGACTCTCATTATATGACAATTTAATCTACTGGGTAATGTGCCCCCCTAAGCACGTTCATCTTAACATCTTCAGTATCACCCTTTGATTTACGCACTTCTAGAAGTGCCGCACAAACGCATCTTCAGACCACAAGTCCGGGTCATACATTTCCCTCACGTCATCACACTCCGCCATAACTTTAAATGAATTATATTGACTTTGCACAGTGTCTATCTTCATGCACGTGACGTTGCGGCCAAGTTTACAAATAGCTTGCTAATGTATCCGCATCTAGCTCCGGCGTGAACTTTGTGGCAAAAATACTCACCAATTTAGTCCTCACAGTATAGATGCTACTACCCGGACCAGTACCAACAATGCCAGCTCTCTGGCCCCGCTGTGTAGGTCTGACCCCCCGGGGCTTGGAACTCTCGTGCGCCGTAGCTGCTGTTTGTAACCGGTGACTGCCTCTCTTAGCCATGGTACTCCAAATAGTTGTTGTAGCCGCTGCGATATCACTCTCCTCCACCATTCCCTCCATGGGGGGGTCATCACTAGTCGGTACGTTCCCATTAGGCTTCCGCCATACACGTTTGCTAGTTGTTGTTGTAGCTGCTGCAATATC
This sequence comes from Triplophysa rosa, assembly GCF_024868665.1. Classification (NCBI taxonomy): domain Eukaryota; kingdom Metazoa; phylum Chordata; class Actinopteri; order Cypriniformes; family Nemacheilidae; genus Triplophysa; species Triplophysa rosa. The sequence continues at coordinate 2,821,134 of NC_079909.1, read as the reverse complement.
ACTCTCCTCCACCACTACCTGCACAGGGAGGTCATCACAAGTGTGCTAGATGTATCCTCCATGTCCTTGTCCCCTTTTACTGTAGTTTGCTTTGGGGCCTGCAAAAATCCACGGCCATGTTGTTCAGCTGCACACAGACGCCGAATTAAATCCTCTGACACGGCACAAAGATCGGCAGAAACTTTTACTTGCACATTCATTCCTTGCTTCATAGCAGCTATGTCAACACTCAGCCTCTCCATTTTAGCAAGTAAACATGACACATCAATGCTGTTAAAGGAAACAGGTGGCAGCTCCTCAAGATAGTATGACACAGAGCAATGTAGCGTTTAACTAGGGATGTAACGATTCACCGTGAGCCGGTTGAAAATCGGTTATAATGAGTGACGATTCAAATCGGTTGAGGTGTGAACTGAATCGCAATACATTTTTTGAACAGCAGGGGCCGCTTTTTTCACTGCAAATCTAAACTTGGACATGCTGATATTTCTTAAATGCAAAAAAATCCAAGAAAAGCTCAGACAGTATTAGTTTGTTTATATTAAAGAGACTTTTTCTATTATTAATTTGTTATAAAATTGCGGTTTAGTTTTGTTATTTGAAATAAAACATTTTATTATACAAAGAAACGTGAAGCATTTAAGAAATAATGCAAGGGAAGTTGTTCATTTCTAATTTGTTTCAACTCATTTTGTAAAAATAAATCGTGAGTAAATCGTGAATAAATCGCATCGTGAGATCAGAATCGTGACTCGCATCGCATCGTGAGCTGAGTGAATCGTTACATCCCTACTTTTAACATTATTAATGTCTTTTTGTTCTCCCCTGTGCTGAACAAAGCGCTGAGAGGAACCCGGAAAAAGTTCAAATAACACTTTCCACTTCCAACCGGCAGCACTACATATGTCTGCCAGAGAGGCGCCCTGAGCCAGTGCCCACGAGGAGGCCATACTCCGAGTGGGCTCTCACTGCAAGCGGGCACGGGCGATCTTGGGACTGGTATGCCAAGAGATGGCATCCACAATCCAGTGCGCAAATCTCTGTTTGGAGAAAGCCCTCCCAGGTGCTGTCCCCCATAACAGACAAAGAGCTGCTCAGAGCTTCTAAAGCTCTGCGTGCGGTCCAAGTCGAGGTGCAGTGCGCGTACTGGACACAACACATTGAAGGTTGGGTCTTCCTCCCCAGAGGGGAGCGCCTGCAGGTTCACCACCTGGTTCCGGAAGGGAGTGGTGGGAACCTTGGGCACGTAACCAGGCCGGGGTCTCAGGATAATGTGAGAACTACCGGGCTCGAATTCTAGGCACCCATGGGACATGAAAAATGCCTGGAGGTCCCCCACCCTCTTGATAGAAGCGAGCGCCATCAAGAGTACCGTCTTCATCGTCAGATGAGGAAGACTGGCGTCTCTGAGGGGCTCGAAGGGGCCGTTCCAAGGCCCTGTAAGACCACATTAAGGTCCCAAGAGGGTACAGAGCACGGTCGAGGTGGATTCACCCCTCTCGCGGCCCTAAGGAACCTGGTGACCAGGTCATGTTGGCCGAGAGACTTACCCTCCACGAGATCGTGGAGCAATAGCGGCTACATACACTTTCAACATGGATGGGGAGAGGTTACTCTCTAGTCTCCTTGTAGGAAGGCCAACGCTGACCCGATCGAGCAATTCCATGGGTTCTTCCTGCTGGAAGAACACCAGGATGAGAAGAGACGGCACTTATAAGCATATAGACGCCTAGTGGCGGGCTCTAGCCTGCAGTACGGTCTCTCTGACCGCCGGCGGCAAGTCTCCTCATCCCGTCCAGGGGCCAGACATGGAGAGTCCAGAGGCCTGACTTGGGGTGCCACACCGTGCCCTTCCCCAGGGGTATCGGCCAGGGGGGCACTGTCATCAGCGTCTGGTTGGGCCCTTAAGGCGCTTGTCCCGCGGCCAGCTGTGTGCTAAGGCATCCGTGCCGAGGGGTCACTCGGTCAGGGAGTGCCAAAGCGGGCGATGGGTGGAGTCCGGGGATGCAACAGGTCCACCTGCGCCTGGCCGAACCACTCCCATATGAGCCGGACTGCGCGGGGATGGAGTTGCCATTCTCCGCAGGGCGTCCCCTGACGAGAGAGCGCATTGGCTGACTGGTTCAGGTCTCCCGGGATGAAGGTGGCTCACAGGGACTTGGTCACCTGCTGACTCCAGAGGAGGAGGCGTCGGGTGAGTCATGACATCTGCCGTGAGCATATGCCACCTTGGTTGATATACGCCACGGCAGCCGTGCTGTCCGACCGGACCAGCACTTGTTTGTCCTGCACGAGGGGCCAGAGCCTCCTGAGTGCCAAAAGGACAGCCAGCAACTCCAGGCAGTTGATGTGCCACCGCAGCCGGGGACTCGTCCACTGCCCCGATACTGCGTGCCCGTTGCACACTGCACCCCACCCCTGCAGGGAGGCATCTGTCATGACCACGACACACCTCAACCCGCCCGAGCAGAACCCCACTCGGAGAAAGGTCAGATCTAACCAGGGGTTGAGGGTGCGAAGGCACTGAGGCGTTACCATAATGCGCCTGGTGCCGGTGTGCCACGCCATCCAGGGAACACGACTCTGAAGCCAGTGCTGAAGCGGCCGCATGTGCATCAACCAGAGAGGGATTACCCTAGGGCTGTAGTCAAGTCCACCCATTGTCGAGTCCAAGACAAGTCCAAGACCAGGACTAGTCGAGACCGAGTCAAGTCCGAGTCCAAAGAGGTTCGAGTCCAAGTCAAGTCCAAGTCCAGAGAGGTTCGAGTCCAAGTCAAGACCGAGTCCAATTGAGACAGTCAAGACAGAGACAGAAAAAATTCATGACTACAAGACCACATACTTAACTATTGATAACTTATGTGACGCAAGAGACAGCATATCTTCTATTCTAAGATAATCATTTTCATTATTGTTTGTAATGATTGAAAAGCAGATAAAATAAGGTCATTTTATTTTTACTATATAAGTACAGCACTAAAGTCACAAAGCCGAAGTTTAACTGTATATTACTTTTTTAAGGAACTTTTTTATCAGCCCTCCTAACAGCAGGGTTTTGCAGCAATGAACACTTTTGTGCATGCGTGCGTGTGCGCGCCTGCCCGTGCATGTGCTTGTTCGATAGAGGAGCCGCTAGAAAGAGCAGAGGTTCCACGGCTCGTTAATAAGCACGTCGGTGCCTATCCTTAAATAATCTTACAATCTTATCTCTGAAACATGGCATTAACTTACCTCTCTTTGTGATGCCTTTGCAGGTGTCTTACGAAATTGTATGTTGTCCCACATGTTTCGGGGAAAGTTTTGTTGTAAAAAGTTTCCTTTTAAGCGCACTGTCGATACATTTATTATGGTTTGTAAAACCAATCTGTATTATGCCGCTGCTCTCTGACATCGTGCCTGATGAATGATTGATGCTGGTTCGTGCTGCGGACGAATCATTCATTCGAACCGGTTCTTTCTTTTTAGTGAACCGGTCGAACCAGTTCAGCTGAATCGTTCCCGTTTAGCGTCTCCCGTAAACACTTAATATTATCCACAAATTAATTCAGTTATTCATTTCCTGGCGTGCATGACAGTCCCGCGGACTCGAACCAATATACCGGAGTTATTTAATTACAACAACAGCACACACTGAACTGAACTGCTGTGTGAAAAGAGAACTTATGAGCACGCGCAGCTCTCTTTCTAGAGTCGAGAGTCGGCAACAGTTTTCGGATCATTCGTTTTCGGATCACAAGAATATTGCTCTATCAATGTTTTGTTTTGAAGGAGAAAATAAAACATATATCGCTGGACTTGGACGAGACCGACTAGAACATTTGCGAGACCAATGACCAAGTCCGAGACAAGTCCGAGTTCAAATACCAACGAGTCCAAGACAAGTCCAAGACCATAAAAAAATGTCTTGAGTCCGGACTCGAGTCTGAGACCGGACTCGAGTACTACAGCACTAGATTACCCCTGCAATATTGTGATGTTCCACAGGAGCCTCTGGAAATGTTTCAGCGGGACCGCTGGAGTGCGCCTGACAAATTTCAGACAGTTCAGAACCGGCTGCGCACACTCGTTGAGACGCACTGACATACGGGCAGAGTCTAGTTCCATACCGAGATAAGAGGAGCTCTGCGCTGGGGAGAGCTTGTTCTTTTCTCGGTTGACCCTTAGGCTCAGATGGTCTAGGTGCCGGAGCACGAGGTCCCTGTGCGTACACTACATATCTTGCGAGTGTGCCAAGTTAAGCCAGTCGTCGAGATAGTTGAGTATCCGCAAGCCTTCGAGTTTGGTAAAAAACCCGAGGAGACAGGGCCAGACCAAAGGGCAGGACCTTATACTGATACGCTCTTCCCTCAAAGGTGAACCGCAGGAACGGTCGGTGTCGAGGGAGGATGGAGATTTGAAAGTATGCGTCCTTCAGGTCAATTGCCACAAACCAATCTTGGTGACGAACTGAGCCAAAGATGCGCCTCTGCGTCAGCATCCTGAATGGCAGCTTGTGTAGGTGCTTGTTCAGGAGGCGCAGATGCAGAATGGGGCGCAGCCCCCCACCTTTTTTGGGCACTATGACGTATGGGCTGTAAAATCTGGAAGACATCTCGGTTAGAAGCACGGGTTCAATCGCACCTTTCGCCAGAAGGGCGGCAACCTTGTCCCGAAGCACGGGAGCATTCTCCCCTCGAAACGAGTTGTGGAGAATGCCCCGAAACTTGGGCGGGCACCTGGCGAACTGGATCACATAACTGAGACGGACCGTCTTCTCTAGCCAGCGTGACGGGCTGAACCAGAGGGACGATTTGCTTCACCGTGCCGTGAGAGGCTGGTTTGGTGACTGACAAAGCGGTCACCTCGCAAGGGGCAGAACCCCGGGGAGGTTGACGGCTCTGCTGACTTACCTGCCTGGTGTTACTGCCGGCCAACGCAACGTCAAGTGGAGATTGCGGAAGGCAGCGAGAAGTTGTGTCACCCAGCGTACCGTCGTATCGAGAGTGGAGGGAAGTAACAGCTCCTGAGCCTGTCAGACGGGAACGTGCCGCGAACGGCATATTCCATGTCTTTGTGAGCTCCTCATGCACCTCCAGGTCAGCCTCGAGCCCCGGGAAAGCATGGCCGTCATCTCTGCGTCGCCTCGTCTTGGGCTCGACCGCCCGGGGGTGGGAGCTCCAAGGGGTCTCCGCATCCGATGCCAGGAGGTAGCTGTCCGACGTTATGACAGAAAGTTCGTCCCCATCCCGTTGTTGAGTCTGCCTGCTATGGGACGGTACACCGCCGCCCATCGGGGACAAGCCGGTGGGCATGCCAGGGCACGGATGGTCCGTGAGCCGAAACTGGCAGAGTGACATCCGTGGGAATCACCCCCGCCGCTCTCCGAAGCGGTCGACCTCACCGAAGCGGCAGTCGTTTTTGCTCGGGAAGCAGACAGGGTTGTGGCTACATTCCAAAGAATGTAGCCGACCGTGACTGCAACACCTTAATCTATGAGCCCTGCCACTGCATGCTGGACCCCCAACATGCAATACAGGTGTCATGCTCGTCGGACTCGGGGATGAGTCTGTCATACCTAAGAACACAGCTGCGAGACATGCCCAAAGACAGTGCAGAATGTGAGAGGAAATTTGCTCTTTTAGAAATATCTGCGGCTTGCTGCCGAGACGCCCAGGGGAAGTCCACTACCAAGAGGGAGAAATCCACTGCTTCGCGTCGTAAATCCAGCTGTCTGGAAGAATCTCGAAGAGATGGAGCACTTGACATGTACGTCATGCAGGTTCCGCGTTACATTTACTTCGTTACATTTACTTGAGTAACATTTTGGAAAATATGTACTTTTTAAGTAAAATTAAAAGTGTGTACTTTTACTCTTACTTGAGTAAATTTCTAATAGAAAATCTGTACTTTTACTTCGTTACATAACTTACATTGCGTGACGTTCCTTCGTTCCTTCATTTTAAAATATGCTTTTTAAAACGCGTTGTTTATTTCAAGGTTGTCGTCTCTTTTTACGGGCATTCCCGAGTGATCGATTCTTTTGAGTCGATTCTTTTGAAAGCATTAATTGAACAATGGGCAAAACCATTTGAATAGGCTAATGAATCAGTTCAAATGATTTGTTCAGTTCGCAGCACGATCTGAATCATCTGAAGCAGGATTACTCACTCCTCGTAGCGCGAAATTTAAGAACACGCAGAACACAAAGAGCGTTGGATGAAGTGGATATTAATCTATATCTATACAATCAAAACTGCAAATGTGTCATATTGTTTGCCAGCAATGATAAATGCCCGCCATATGCGCGCACCCACGTGACCTGTTCGTCAGACACAGCAACATGTACGTTACCTGTTAGACACAGAGACGTGGGCTTGCAGAAATATACATTTGAAGAACAGAAGGAAGAAAACTTGTTGATGGGCGTGTGGTTCACTGTTTACTGTTTGTTTACAAGTAAGAGCGTTTCACAATACACACAACACAACACGAGAAAACATGAGCTTTGTTCAAAAATGTGTATTTCACATTTTTCAGCACTGCAGATGTTCTAGATCATCTTAGGAAATGCTCTGAGTTTAGTTAATGCTTTAGTTTGACATGGTCTATTATTCTAAATAATTTGTGTAAACTACATTGACATCAGGACTAGATGAAAATTACAGAAATGCTTTTCTCTTCTGTGTTTGTCTATTCTATTCTCTCTAGTATATTGCAAAGATATGTGTTTGCGGAGATGATAGGTTCTCATGATCAAACCCACAGTCTGTCTCTCAACACAACGTCGAGCGTATGTGCAATTTGCGCATGAGAAAGAATGTTTATTTGATCGCTGATGTAGTTCTAAAAAAGCTGACACTTTTGAATTACTTAGATAGGTAATCTTTTTAGAGGAATTTAAGGCATGTGTTCCCGAAGCAGCGACTACTTATCTAAATGAACAGAAGGTCGATACATTAGCGGAGGCAGCAGTTTTAGCAGATAAATTTGTGGTGACCCATAAGAGTGTGTCTGGTAATTGGCATGGTGCTCAGGGTGAATCTAGAGGTTTCTCTGGGAATACTCACAGACCTAGTATTACAGTATCTAAACCTGGGTCTCCTCAGAAAAGTAGTGCTTCATCTGAGATGAGGTCTAACATTATTTGCTTTTATTGCAAGAAAGTTGGACATAAAATTTCTGTATGTCATGCTTTAAAAAGAGGTAAACAGACTAAACCTATGGCGTTACTGACATTTTTACCTATATTGGGAGATAGTACTCCCGTAGACATGGTTAAATCTTCAGAGATAGGGATTAAGGATGGATGTGCCAATTATGCTCAACTCAACTCAACTCAACTTTATTTATATAGCGCTTTTACAATTTTCATTGTTACAAAGCAGCTGCACATGAGACACATTGACTACAAGCAAAACAATCAAAGTTGTACCTGCAAAAACAAGAAAAGGTTGAAAACACAGAAGACAGACACACCCACACACAAAACACTCCACACACAGAACACGCACACACACCAACACACACAGACACAGAGACACACACACACACACACACACACACACACACACGTACGTACACAGACAAGTACGCACACACACACACGCTCAGTGAGAGCACACATTTAGGATAAAGGAGAGAGAAGCACAGGTCAAATATAACAGATAATAAATTCCTATATGCAATATTAATTAAGTAAAACTTTAAGATTCTAAAGCAGCCCCCCCGGTCAGGCAGATAGTGCAAAAACAGTATGCAAACGGTGGCGAGGAACCCAAAACTCTAATCGAGAAAAAAAACCTCAGGAGAACCCAGGCCCAACCAGGGGATTCCAGTTCCCCTCTGGCAAAAGCTGCTGCCTCTGCACAAGCTCCAGAGAGCTTGCACAACAAGGCTAAATAAAATAAATAAACTTAATAATAAAATAAATTATAGTTTAAGATTATCATTAATAATCTAATAGCATTTGAAATTTTGTGGTGAAGACGTGTCAAGAGACCGCGTCCTTCTTTATCCAGCTCTATCATCTCAGCTCTTGTCAGGTCCCCACTTCCCATTCTCCGCTCTACCATCAGGTCAGGCCATGAACTGCATCCTGCTCGCTGTGGTAACCTTGGAACAATGAGACAAGACTGGCTGAGAGTAGAGTACTGTTCTGTACTCTTTGATGCAACAAGTACATCAGTTGTGTTTTTGGTTCCGGTTGATCTAACTAATGCAGCCTAAACCCTCTGAAGATTTATATTATGGAAGAGTAGTGTATGCAAGATTAAAAAGATGCGTCTTTAGTCTAGATTTAAACTGACAGAGTGTGTCTGCCTCCCGGACAGTGCAGGGAAGACTATTCCAAAGTTTAGGCGCTAGATAGGAAAAGGATCTACCACCTGCACTTGATTTTGAAATTCTAGGTATTACCAACTGACAGGACGCCTGAGAGCGTAATGCACGTGAAGGACTGTAATACAAAAGGAGTTCATTCAAGTACTGAGGAGCTAAACCATGTAAGGCTTTATAGGTAATAAGCAAGATTTTAAAGTTAACGCGATGCTTTATAGGTAACCAGTGCAAGGTTGACAGAACCGGGCTAATATGTTCATACTTTTTTGTACGTGTAAGAACTCGAGCTGCCGCGTTTTGGACCAATTGGAGTTTTTGTAATAAGCCTGCAGGGCAACCACCTAACAGTGCATTACAGTAATCTAGTCTTGATGTCATGAATGCATGAATTAACTTCTCTGCATCTGAGATTGACAGCATATGACGTAGTTTAGATATATTCTTAAGATGGAAAAACGCAATTTTACAGGTGTTGGCGACGTGGCTCTCAAATGACAGATTACTATCGAATAGAACGCCAAGATTCTTTGCTGACGACGAGGGTTTTATGGAACATCCGTCAATAGTTAAACAGTATTCTTGGTTGTTACTTATAGCAGTTTTCGGTCCAATAAGTAACACTTCCGTTTTGTCCGAGTTCAGTAATAAAAAGTTGTTACTCATCCAGTTTTTTATATCGACTATGCATTCCATTATTCGATGGAACTGCTGTGTTTCATGAGGCTTCGAGGAAATATAAAGTTGAGTATCATCAGCATAACAGTGAAAGCTAACTCCGTGTCGCTTTATTATATCTCCTAGAGGTAGCATGTATAATGCGAAGAGCAGAGGCCCTAAGACTGAGCCCTGTGGTACACCGTACTGGACTTGCGATTTGCGTGACACCTCATTGTTTATTGCTACAAATTGAAAACGGTCGGATAAATAAGATTTAAACCATTTCAAAGCTATTCCCTTAATGCCGACATAATTTTCGAGTCTATGTAGGAGTGTGCTGTGGTCAATGGTATCGAATGCAGCACTAAGGTCTAGCAGCACCAATAACGAGATACAACCTCGGTCAGACGCCAATAGCAGATCATTTGTAACTCTGATCAAAGCAGTCTCTGTACTGTGACATGCTCTAAATCCAGACTGGAATTCTTCATTGATGTCATTCCTTTGGAGGAAGGAGCATAATTGAGTTGAAACTACTTTTTCCAGAACTTTAGATATGAAAGGTAGATTCGATATAGGCCTGTAGTTCCTTAGTTCTCTAGGGTCGAGTTGGGGTTTTTTGACAAGGGGCCTTATAACAGCCACCTTATATGCTTTAGGCACATGTCCTAATGTCAGAGATGAGTTAATAATACCAAGAAGAGGATCTATAATTTCTGGGAGCATCTCTTTCAGTAGATTTGTAGGTATAGGGTCTAGTATGCATGTTGTTGATTTAGATGATCTAATAATTTTAGACAGCTCATCTTGATCTACGGTATAAAATAATTGCATTTTCTCCTTAAGGGCGCTGTAGTTAGTTTGTTCAGCGGGTTTCACTTCTGATTGCATTGTTATAATTTTTTCTCTAATATCTTGGATTTTATATGTGAAGTAGTTCATAAATTCATCACTGCTATGCTGATATACAGGATCAGAAGTCACTGACGATTTATTTTTTGTTAATTTAGCCACCGTGTTAAATAAAAACCTAGGGTTGTGCTGGTTTTCTTCTATTAGTGATGAAAAGTAGGCGGATCTAGAAGTTATTAGGGCTTTCCTGTATTTTCGAATACTATCCTTCCATGCTGTACGAAATACCTCTAATTTAGTTTTCTTAAAGTTGCGCTCCATTTTTCGGGCCGCTTTCTTTAGAGCCTGAGTGTGTTCATTATACCACGGTGTGGGGCTGCCATATTTAATCTTCTTTAAACGTAGTGGAGCAACTTTGTCTAGCGTTACCGAGAAGGTGGAATTAAAATTTTCAGTGGTCCATGCTCCTTTCATCACTTGTGGAACTGTGTCTCTGCTTGGGTTGGAAGAAAGACCCCTTTGTATATTGCGAGATACAGGTGCAACACAGTCTTTTTTGGTATAGGGAGTTGTTCCCCTTTCTGAGGAAAATGCCACAGGAACACATGTGCTAATTCGGGTTTTTGAAATGGGTTTTGTGGAAGTACCACTATATAGGGTGAACCTTACCTCTGATTTGGTAACTGGGACTGTAGTAGTGGGGGTTTACATTACATCTTTACGTGTGCCTGATGTTGAGTTTATATTGGGTAATGACCTAGTTGGTGGAAATGTGTGGGGAAATTACATGAGCACACCAAAAAAAATTCTCAGATTTTTCCAGCTTGTGCTGTAACTAGAGCCAGAGTTAAACAACTACAGGAGAAGACTTTAATAGAGGTGCAGAACTCCACTGGTGAAGGCATGAGGTCAACTGATTCTGAGTCAGAACAGCATTATGAGAAGGCCTCTGGAAAAATTAAGGTTGGTGGAGAGATTTTCCGTGAACCTGAGAGTCAAATTAACTCCCATGTTGTTGCTGAAGTAAATTCCTTGGAGTCTAAAGAGACTCGTGGATTACGATTCTCTCTCCTCATTGCTTAATGTTTCCCGAGAGGATCTTATTGTGGAGCAGAGAGTTGATGAGGATCTTTTGAAATTATTTAATCAGATTGTATCTGAAGGAAAATCTAAATTTGAATCATCATCCCATTATTTCTTACAACAGGGTTTACTGTGTAGGAGATGGTCTATGACCAAAGGTTCTCTCCATTCTGATTGTATTCAGGTGGTAATTCCCCGTCTGTTTAGGTCTGCAGTATTGGAACTGTGTCATGGACAAACTGCTGGACATGGTTGTATTAGGAAAACTTATGATCGAGTAACCCGCAGGTTCTTTTGGCCTGCAGGTTCTTTATATCAAAGAGTGCCATACATGTCAGATTACAGGTAAAACCAACCAAAAATTGCCTGTAGTTCCATTACAGCCTATCCCTGCTATTACCACGCCTTTTGAACATCTATTAGTGGATTGTGTGGGGCCTTAACCCCGTTCACAAGCGGGGCATTGTTACCTTTTAACTATGATGTGTCAGTCAACACGCTATCCAGCTGCTTATCCCTTGCAGTCAATTACAGCTCGCTCTATATTGAAAGCATTGACTAATTTCATGTCTACTTTTGGAATTCCCTGTATCATTTGGTCTGACCAAGGATCAAATTTCATGTTGAAACAATTCTCAAGGGCTTTGCGACAGCTAAGGACTCGGCATAGGATTTCTATTGCTTATCATCCACAGAGCCAAGGGGCTCTGGAAAGATTTCACCAGACCTTGAAGTCCCTGTTATTGGGCTTACTGTGTGGAATTGGGCAAGGACTGGGAGGAAGGTCTTCCTTGCTTTTGGCCATACGTGAAGTGGCTCAAGAAAGTACGGGTTTCAGCCCGACTGAGTTAGTCTTCGGCCATACAGTTCGTGGACCTTCTGCAGTTTTAGCAGATCAGTGGTGTAACCAGCAACCTGGGGACAATGTTCTAGACCAGTGGTCACCAACCCTGTTCCTGGAGATCGACCGTCCTGCAGACTGCAGCTCCAACCCTGCTTCAGCACACCTGTCTGTAATTATCAAGCAAACCTGAACACTTTGATTAGATAGTTCAGGTGTGTTTGATTGGGGTTAGAGCTGAAATCTTCAGGACGGTCGATCTCCAGGAGTAGGGTTGGTGACCACTGTTCTAGACTATGTTAGTGGGTTTAAATATCGCCTCTATAAAGCCCAAGTGTAACCGGTTCCACTCGCACCGCTCTGTGCGGGCCTCGAAGCGGCGACGGTCCGGATGGGAGACGGGCGCTCTAACGAGGAGTCTAAAGACCGCAGTCTCTAGCGTCTGTCGCTAGAGCGTCTCTGTTGGTCGGGGAGTGAGGTTTACACACTGCACAGCTCTTCACTAGCTGGCCTCCGTTACACAAGCAACAGCTAGAAAAATGTTGGTAAAATCCCAATGTAAGATGCAGCGACTGTTTGACAGAAAATCTAAACCTCGATGCTTTGAGGTTGGTGACCAAGTGTTGGCACTATTGCCTGTTGTTAACAGTCCTTTCCAGGCTAGGTTTGCTGGTCCATATACTGTAGCTAAGAGTATGTCGAATAACAATTATTTGTTAAACACCACTGATCGTAGGAAGAAAGTGCAAGTTTGTCATGTAAATCTCTTAAAACGATATTTCCCTTCTACTTTGCCTGTGATTTCCAGTTCAACACCCTTAATCTCATGTTCTTTGGTAGGGCCAAATATCGGGGCGGAGGATGACAATCTCAGGATACCATCCCACAGTATTATTGAGGGAAGGCTGAGTAACTCTGAGATGCTGAAAGAACTGGATAAACATTTTATTTATTTGTCTAAGGAACAGCGTAGGGACATTATTGGACTGGTAGATGCTTTTCCAAATTTGTTCCCTGACATGCCTAGCTGTACCTCGGTTTTGGAACATGATATAGATGTGGGTTCTGCGATACCCGTCAAGCAGCATTTCTACAGAGTAAATCCTCATAAGCGAGCCTTGTTGAAGGACGTGGAATATTTGTTAGAACATGATTTGGCTGAACTGAGCATTAGTGCTTGGAGTTCGCCTTGTGTATTAGTCACCAAATCAGATGGGACTCATCGATTCTGTACGGATTATCGAAAGTTAAATTCCGTTACCAAACCTGACTGTTTTCCTTTGCCCAGAGTTAATAACTGTGTGGACCGTGTGGGGGGTGCCCAGGTTGTAAGTAAGTTCAACCTTTTAATGCGCTATTGGCAAATCCCCTTAACTACACGTGCCCGAGAGTTAACCGCTTTTGTTACCCCTGACTCTTTCCTGCAATACAAGGTTATGCCTTTTGGAGTTAGAAATGCCCCAGAAACTTTCCAACGCTTAACTAACATGCCTGGGTGTGAGGCGTATCTGGACGATGTGGTGGTTTTTAGTTCAGATTGGTCAGAACATATTGATCAACTTCGAGAACTTTTCAGACGTCTTTCAGAGGCCCATTTTACCATTAATCTTGCTAAATGCGAGTTTGGGAAGGCCACCGTAACATATTTGGGAAAGGCTAAAACCAAATATTTGGTGAGGCTATTTGCAATTTTACTGTGCCTAGGAATCGCCGTGAACTACGACGCTTCTTAGGAATGTCAGGATATTATAGGGGATTTTGTAAAAACTTTGCTACCGTTGTTTCACCCCTTACTGATCTTCTGAGTCCAAAAATTCAGTTCGTATGGACTGAAGCTTGACAACAGGCTTTTGAAGTCACTAAGGTTTTGTTGGCCAGTAACCCGGTGTTGGTTGCTCCTCGGTTTGAGGAAACTTTTTGTTTGGCTGTTGACGCTAGTGATTCTGGCATGGGATCTGTTTTGCTGCAAGTTGGTTTTGATGGTGTTGAACATCCAGTAAGCTACTTCTCAAAGAAGTTTAATGTACCCCAAAGGAGGTATTCCACCATCGAGAAAGAGGCTTTGGCATTAATAATGCCTTACAACAGTTTGAGGTTTATTTAGGTTCCTCCTCTAGCCCAATCACAGTCTATAATGACCATAACCCCCTTGTCTTTATAGACTGATGAAGACGTCCAACCAGCGTATCCTTTGTACCTTAAACATATTCGGGGTGTAGATAATGTTATAGCTGATGGTCTTTATAGGGCATAAAAGTTGTGTGTATTCTGTGTCTCTTCTCTTGTTTTTCAGTGCCTTGGGCCCATGATGCTGAACAACCGGGGTAGAATCTAATGGAGGGTCTTATGGTTCTTTTTGGTTTCCATAAGTAACCCTCTTGGGGAATGAGGTGTGACGACCCTCTGCGTTCCTACCTGTCTGTGTACTGGCCATACATTGATTGGAGGAAGGTATCCTGGGGTAAATCATTGTCACCCGGATGGGGCGTGGCGAAGGAAATAAAGATCTGCGCGTACCTTCTGGCTCGCACTCACTCTCATGGATACTCAGAGACACACACAATGCTGAGAGACTGATTTAGTCTTAAACTATTTTGGGTTTATTTTTTATTAATTTTTCCCAAAAAATTTTGTTATGTGTTTTTCTCCCGCCTTTGTCAATGTTGTTTTCATTTAACCCTTGATTTAACCCTTGATTTAACGCTTCATTTAACATTTGATGCTTGCAATAAATTGTTAACAACACCACCTTGCATTCTTGGCAATTTTTTTGTTGCGGTCTGAACGAGCCAGGCCGTAACATTATGAAGCAATCATCTGTGAAATGCGCTGCACACACTTGAATATTTGGATTGTACTGTTCTGGAACAGTATTGTAAATAAAATGTAACCATTCGTTTTTAATTGTCTCATCTTTTGGAAGGGTAAACAAAGAGGCTTTCTTTTCGCAATGAAACACACAGCATCTCCACGACATGGCTGCAGCGGCGACTATACAATGAGATTTACAGGATGCCCACCTTACTTGCGTATAGATTTGGGCGGTCTTAATCAAGTCATACCACGAAATGACGTAGATTTGTGGGGGTGAGGCGTTACACGAGGCGTTTCAGGCAGGTCTGGGTGAGCATTCGTTTTTAGATAGAATGCATCTTTTTTCCGACACATTTTACATTTACATTTAGTCATTTAGCAGACTCTTTTATCCAAAGTGACTTACAGATGAGGGAAACAATGGAAGCAATTGGAACAACATAAGGACAACAAAAAGCATAAGTGCAAAAAAGAAAATTAGTCTCATATAGCCTATCACAGTATACAGAGCTAGATTCTAGATGTCGAGATCCAATAGATAACTGAATCAGTCCAACCATCAACAGAAGATCCAAACGGAAACTTGGTAGTCCTCCACACAATAATTATCCCCGCTACTCCTGGACAGATCTGAACAGAGACTAGAGTGACGATAAGCATGAGTGAACAACGATCTGACAATGAGCATGTGGAATAGCAGGGCAGATATAGGCAGCCGGCAATGCACAACAGGTGCCGCCAAGCTGATTGCTAATCAGCGCCCTGGTTGCTGAGGCAACGCTAACCAGCAACAGACATGAGACAGACAAGCAGGAATGAAGACACGGATCCATGAACCGTAACAGTACCCCTTCCCCTAGGAGCGCCGCTTGGCGCTTCCCAGGGATCCTTCCTGTTGATTGTAAACATCAATAAGCGAATGATCCAATATGTCTCTGGCAGGAACCCAACTCCTCTCCTCAGGACCGTAACCTTCCCAGTCCACCAAGTATTGAAATCCACTTCCCCTCCGCCTAGAGTCCAGAATACGTTTTACAGAAGCTAGTTCCCCATCTACGAGTCGCGGCAGTGGGGGAACTGGGGCAGGCGGATTAATGGTAGCAAAAAAAACTGGTTTTAATTTGGAAACCTGAAATACGGGATGAATTCTCCTGTACGCTGGAGGAAGTTTGAGGCGGACTGCCACCGGACTAATCTTTTTGGTGACAGTAAATGGATGCCCAAGCCAATGAATTTAGGAGCAAGTTTATTACAAACGGTACGGAGAGGAATGTTCTTGGATGAAAGCCACACTTTTTGACCAACGACGTAGATGGGAGGCTTAGACCGGTGGCGATCGGCTTGGGCATTGGTGCGTGACCTTACCTGGAGGATAGACTGTCTAGCCTTGCTCCAGCTGCGGACGTACCTCTGGACAAAGGCGTGGGCAGAGGGGACCGCGACTTCGGATTCCAAACTCTGAAAAACAGGTGGCTGGTAACCTAAATTAGCCTCAAATGGGGATAGGCCCGTAGACGACACTGGTAACGAATTGTGCGCGTACTCCACAACCGACAGTTGCTGACTCCACGAAGATGGGTTCTGGGATACCAAACACCGTAACATGCGCTCAAGATCTTGGTTTGCCCTCTCTGTCTGACCGTTACTCTGGGGGTGCAGCAACTCTCTATTACCAATGTAGTAATTACTCTCGGCAGGGGATAAACCATGGGAAAAATACGCGCAAGGGTGAACACCTTGCCGTCCGTGGAAGAGCGCTGTGAGAGAACCGCACCAACCCCCACCTCTGATGCGTCGACCTCCACCACAAACTGACGAGAGGAATCAGGGGCAATGAGAATAGGAGCTGAAACGAAGCAACTCTTGAGTTTGTAAAACGCAGTCTCAGCCGCGCTACACCACCTGAATGTCTTTTTGGTGGAGGTTAAAGCAGTCAGAGGTGCGGCTAGCTGGCTGTAATTGCGAATAAAATGCCGGTAGAAATTGGCTAAGCTCAGAAACCTCTGCAGGGCCTTGTGGGAATCAGAAGTTTGCCAATTTACCACAGCCTTAACCTTGTCGGGATCCATGCGTTCTCCATCGGATGACACGATGTACCCTAAGAAAGGAACAGACTGTGCATGAAAAATGCATTTCTCCGCCTTGACAAAAAGCCCATTCTCTAACAGCCTCTGAAGCACTAGTCTGACGTGCTGAACGTGTTCCTGGAAAGACTGAGAAAAAAATCAAAATGTCGTCCACGTAGACATAAATGAAACGATCCACCATGTCCCTCAGCACGTCATTAACCATAGCCTGGAAACTTGCGGGGGCATTGGACAATCCAATCGGCATGACCAAATACTCAAAATGCCCCCTGGGGGTATTAAATGCAGTTTTCCATTCATCCCCCTCCCTCATGCGGACCAAATGATAAGCATTGCGAATGTCCAACTTTGTGAAAATAGAAGAACCCTGCAGATTCTCGAAGGCCGACGACATCAATGGCAAAGGATATGAATTCTTTACCGTTATGCCGTTCAACCCTCGATAATCGATACAGGGACGAAGAGAACCATCCTTCTTTTCCACAAAGAAAAACCTGCACCTGCCGGAGATGAGGAAGGGCGAATGATCTTGGCTGCCAGAGAATCAGAAATATATTTCTCCATGGCCTCCCTTTCCGAAGTGGAAAGGAGTATAACCTGCCCTTAGGCGGAGACGTACCTGACAATAAATCTATTGCACAGTCATAGGGACGATGAGGAGGAAGAGAAGCTGCCCGAGACTTACTGAACACTCCCTTCAGGTCAAGATACTCAGCAGGCACGTTTAACAGATCCGCATGCTCATCCTGTAACATAGAACCAGAAACAGGATAACGGGCAGACAACAAACAAGAAACATGACAATAATCGCTCCTGGAGGAGACAGTGTTCTGGCACCAGTTAATGCTAAGGTTGTGGCATGAGAGCCAGGGGTGACCCAAAACAACCGGGGACAAAGTAGAGTCAGTCAAATAAAAAGAGATGTTCTCAGAGTGATTGCCCGATGTGATGAGACTCACCCGTTCCGTGACATGGGTGACGGGTGGGAGGGATTGACCGCAGAGGGCACTGTCCGAAATGGGAGGTTTGAGAGGAACCAACGGAACCCCTAGCTTCAACGCAGCCTTGCGGTCCAAAAATTTACCCTCTGCCCCTGAGTAAATCAGAGCCTCACATGAAAATGTGGCACGACCCGCCTGTAGCTGCACCGGGAGATGAGTAGTGGTAGAGGAGGATTTGTCAAAAGCGACTCCGCCCATCAGTAACCTCCTTCCTACCGACGGGCTTCGGTTTTTACTGGGCACCAAGCTGCGATGTGACCCGCAGCACCACAATACAGGCAGAGTCCCCAAGCTCTGCGCCTCTCTTTCTCCTCCCTAGTGAGACGAGCTCTGCCCACCTGCATAGGCTCCGGATCAAAACAATGTTTGGTGGTCTCATTAGCTCCGTAGAAAGGTGGGTTCTCAGCATCGGCCACAGTCCTTAGAAAAGGTTGTTGATCGCAATGTCGTAGCCTAGCGTCCACTCTGATAGCCAGGTCAATCAATCCATCAAGGGAGGTGGGCAGCTCGAGAGTGTAAATCTCATCGAGGATGCGATCGGCCAGTCCATGCCTGAACATATCCCACTACGCCTCCACATTCTATTTACACTCGGCCGCCAGCGTTCGATATTCGATAGAGTAGTCCGTCACAGATCTGTTGCCTTGGCGTAGCTCAGCCAATTCCTGCGCCGCCTTTCTACCAGATGCAGCCCGGTCAAACACCTTCTTGATCTCGTCCGAAAAGGACTGAAATGACGAACAGCATTGGTGTCCTTGTTCCCACACTGTAGTTCCCCAGAGAGCTGCTTGTCCCGATAGCAACGAAATCACGAATGCCACTTTGGCTGCTTCTGTAGGAAACAATGAAGGCTGGAGAGTAATATGAAGAGAACAGGTAGTAAGAAATTAGCGACATAATCGGGGCTCACCAGAGTAGCAGGTAGGAGGCGGTAGGCGGGGTTCGACGTGCCGGCTGGAGATCTTAGGGGATGAAGCTGCGAGAGGGTGGGGCGCCACGGGCTGTTGGGCAGACTCAGTCCTAAACTGTTGAAACTGAGCGGTTAACTCCGAAACCTGTGACACCAAGGCCTGAACGGCATGTCCCGTGGCCAAGATCTGTTCATCCTGTTGTCCCATGTGAGCGTTGCTGCTGGTAAAAATGTCTCTGATCTCTGCCACACTTGCTGGATCCATGACAAAGTGATTAGATTCTAGATGTCGAGATCCAATAGATAACTGAATCAGTCCAACCATCAACAGAAGATCCAAACGGAAATTTGGTAGTCCTCCACACGATAATAATCCCCGCTACTACTGGACAGATCTGAACAGAGACTAGAGTGATGATAAGCATGAGTGAACAACGATCTGACAATGAGCATGTGGAATAGCAGGGCAGATATAGCCAGTCAGCAATGCACAACAGGTGCCGCCAAGCTGATTGCTAATCAGCGCCCTGGTTGCTGAGGCAACGCTAACCAGCAACAGACATGAGACAGACAAGCAGGAATGAACACACGGATCCATGAACCGTGACAATTCCATAAATGTGGAACCGATCCCGAGAAGGTATGTGAGAGAGATTTTTTACCTTTTTGGGATGGCACCACAAGACGTCGTTCATTCACTTTCATTTTTGCAATTTTACGTGTCTAATACATGCATGGGCAACTTATAACACACCAAAGACACAGAAAAACACTTATTCGCACCACATGACCCCTTTAAGTAAGTTTATTACTTTGTCACGTTTGTACCCCACCTCATATTTTGATAGCTTAATCTGAGGGAACGGGTTGTACAAACATGACACCCCCACACACATACGACGAGAGAGATATTTTGTGTACTTTGTGAGAAATCAAAGTTAAACTCTCAGTGAGGTCATTACTCTTGTAATGGACAGGGGCTGGACAGGGCTTGACGCCGGCTGGAAGGCCGGCTGGACAGGACTTGACGCCGGCTGGAAGGCCGGCTGGACAGGGCTTGACGCCGGCTGCTGTACCGGCTGGGGTGCCGGACTGGACACCGGACTGGACATCGGACTAGACATCGGACTGGACATCGGACTGGATGCCGGACTGGACGCCGGACTGGACGCCGGCTGGATCACCGGACTGGACGCCGGCTGCACCGGACTGGACACCGACTGCACCGGACTGGACAACGGCTGCACCGGACTGGACACCGGCTGCACCGGACTGGACACAAGACTAGACACCGGGCTGGACACCGGACTGGACGCCGGCTGGATCACCGGACTGGACGCCGGCTGGATCACCGGACTGGATGCCGGCTGGATCACCGGACTGGACGCCGGCTGGATCACCGGACTGGACGCCGGCTGGATCACCGGACTGGACGCCGGCTGGATCACCGGACTGGATGCCGGCTGGATCACCGGACTGGACGCCGGCTGCACCGGCGTGGACGCTCCTCCGCTGCGCCTCTCCCTCCTTCTCCGCACCATCGGATCCATAGCCGACCTTGGCGAATCTGTGGGGACTGGAGGGAGTTCCGCAGCGGAGGAGTCAGCCGATGTCATCCCCGGATCCCCCCTCTCCCGCCCGCTACCGGCTCCACCAGAGTGAACGGGGACCGTGGAGCTCAAGCCGGAGGGTACTGAGTCCTCCCGGGTAGCGGCAGCCAGGTCGAGGCCCTCCGGCGTGATCGACTGCGAGGTGGAAGTCCCACGTGGAACCCCACCCCCGGGATCGTCCCGGTTGGCCACGAACCTGACCATTGCCGCGAACCCAAGGGGACCCAGCAGCCTCTTCTCAGATGGGGTGAGGCGCTGAGTGAGGCAGCAGTTGAAGATCGTCTTCAACTCTGCCTCGTTGAACTCAGTCGCCTCAGCCACCGCCGAGAATGCCCCGGCGAACTCCTGGTTCCCTTAGTTCCCCTGGCGGAAACCTAGCAGCAAGCTGGCTAGGGCGGACCGCGAGGACGACGCCTTGCCGTCCATCTTGCTGCCCGCTGGGTTCTGATATGGCTCGTGTATTCTGTCACGACTGGCGTGAAAGAACCCAAATGCAGGCAGGCGGTGGTGAAGGGGTTAACAAAGACTTTAATACAAATATCAAGACAAAACAAAAACCCACGATGGGGGAAAATCAAACTAAGGATAAATACAAATAAAAACTTCCCACGAGGGGGCAAAACGTACAGACAGGATCAAAATAAAACTAAAATCCACAGACAGGGCAAAGCAACAGGAACACGGGCAAACACAGACACTAAACAACCAGGTAAGCACATAAGTACACTTACACAGGACGCAGCAAACACAATGACCACAACGTATGTAATACACGAGCACAGGACAAAGAAACAAGAGGGTATATATAGGTAACACAAACGAGGGATAACGACACAGGGCAGGTGTGGGTAATCAAACACTCAGGGAAAGATAACAAGGATACGAGAGGAGCGGGGCCAATGACGAGACACGAGAAAACACATGAGAAGTAAAAACAAACAACTCATGGTTTTCTCACATAAAACCTAAGGACTCTGCCCCGATCGCGCCACACGACTAGAATTTCATAAACAAGACGGTGGGACCGTGACAACTCTCATCTTAAACTTGATTTATAAAAAGTAAAGCCAACATGAGTCCAGCAGGTGGCACTTGATGACTTGTAATGCAGTACGTATAGAAAACAGCAAAGTACACTGACTGATCAAATAACTATGTTTATAAAATATGAAATTTAACCTAAAAAAGGAATTAAGGAGAATTAATTTATTTTAGTGAATTTAACCAAAGTTTGTTATTGGCATGTATATATAATATTGCTTATAACACTAATGCAGGCACAAGACATATTTCCAGACTCTGTCAGAGGAATTCTGAATGGTCATATCACTGATGATGTTTACAGATGCCGTCTGCCCTTTTCACATCTCTATTACATTATATTTAAACATGTGACCATGTTGTATGTCAAAACAATGACACACACACTCAGTGGACAACAGTGGATCTTCACAAGCATGTGAGGCTTCATTTCATGACATTAAACTGAGTAAGAAACAAAGATACAGCTCTGAATCCATTAAAAGATCAGCAAAATCGCCAGTGTTAAAAAGGGTCAAATTAACTCTCACAGTGTTTATATAATCCACACTTTGAGAGTGTGGATTATTAACACTGGCGATTTTACTGTGTGGTGATGATATTTATAAGACATGGTAGTTAAAGTACAAACAAATAAAACCATGAGAAACTGTTTCTTCCAACATGAAAAATAATGTAGCCTACTGTATACATAGTATTAACTATGGTAAACTGTAGTAATAACTATAGTAAATTGATAAACTGTAGTATACTTTTTACTATAATGAAGCTCAAAAACTATAGTAGCTAGGAAGAATTTTACTACAGTTCACAACAGTAAATACCATACTATTACAGTATTTTTTCATGTTGATTAGAAGAGCAAATGATGAACACGTCAAAATGAGATCATATAAGGAGTTGGCACGCATGCAAATGAATTTATTGGATTTTTTTCACCCCAGTATTTACCATCAGTCACACTTTCTATGGTTAAAAGAAAAAAAACACGAGCTGACTAAATTATCAGCATCGAGTTTGTGTGGTTTCACAGGAGTTGACAACAGGTGGAGTGTCATCCACAGTCAAGTCCTGCAGTTCATTGCATTGACTCTTCCGCATATAGTCCATGTGCTCCAAATGTGATCCAGATGGGAGGAGAGAGTTCATGTTGTCTACATAGGCAGCTTACTAAGTTTCGGGACACATTCCCGGAGTGTACGTGCCCCGCGCGCATCTGTGCGCGTTATAGAGCTCGAGCAGTGATTCCTGCATCTGTTACCCGCTTCATATTAGCCCAAAACCTGCTAAAGACAGTCTCGTGTAAAGCTCTGAGGACCAGGACACATTGAGCACTGCAGAGCACACACAGAAGAGCAGAGGTTTGCTGTTCATACCAGGCGGAAACATATTTACCGTCATCGTGTACTTTGAAGAGACCCCTCACAGGTCAGTGCAGTCTGAGACCACCTGTATGAACAGCAGGTGAATGCTGAACTTCACCCACAGTCTCTGTTAACTTACATATGCTGCACAGTCGTTTCACTATTAAAAACACATCATTTAAAGACGGTAAGATGATGTTATCTTTAATAATTTGCAAAAAAATTGTTTAAAATTGGCTTTTGGATATTAAAGTTTGTGAGTTAAATTGAGCGATATATAATTTCAAGAATTCTTATAGATCTAAAACAGTCAGTAACACGTCATGTTCTGTATAGCTGTATATCTTGCTTTATTAAAAACTCAAAGGCATTTTGAAGATGTAATATTCTGGTAGCAATAATATTAAATCGTTCAGTAAAATGCATATATAAATGTATTTATTTATTATGTTGAAACTATAGGTCGCTTAGTTTAGTTTTAGGCACTTTAGTTTTTTTGTAGATTTTTATTTAGTTTCTTTTATAAAACCAAAAAAGTTTGATATTTTGTTGTTTTCCTCATTTACATTATATTTTACTTTCAAACACCAAAAAAACAGTTCTGTTCAGTATGCCAGGTTTTCAGGCTTTCTCTTAACTAATGTTAATTTAATGTAAACGATCCAAAATCTACTTAAAGGCCAATTGTTTTCTTGCTATTGTTGCCTTTTGCTCACTTGTGGCCGTTGGTAGATTTGGCACAAAACATAATGTGAATACGTAAGTGCCACAGTATGTGAATAAATTGGTCTGTTTGGCTACCGTGCTATTAAAACTATAGTTTAATTCATATAATCTCCTTCCACATGATTATGAGTCAGATGAAAGTATGAAGTATAATCATCATGGTGCTCTGAAAGACAGTTAGACATATAATCGTACTCTCTCACATGGTGGCTATATTCTTTTCTGCAAAACCGGCTGGGTTTTTGTGCAATGATTTTATTGTTGCCAATGCGATTGCGCAATGCAAATTATAATTGTGATTCTGGAAAGATGTACGTCATAAATCATGACTAACTGTAATCGCTCTTTAAACTTTAAAGCTGTTGGCGTATGTCTGTGTCTTGATAATGACCACAGTAGCTTTATCATTGAAAAATAAAAAAACTTTGCCCATGTAAGCATTGTTTAGTTTAAGAGTCAGGTTCTTGTGACAGGCACAAATAGCAACTCACTCAGAATCTCTGGCTTGCTGTTATTTAAGGAAATTAAAGAATCCTTTGACATTTGTGATGTATGACACAAATTGTGAAATGATTATGACGGATATATTGTTAAATATATGATTCTGCTTTACCAGTAAATCAGAGGTCAGCTTTGTAATTTCAGCTCAGACTTCTGGTTTTTGCGGAAAAAAATGAAACTGAAAATCAAAGTTTGAAAGAATGCATATGTTTTTGTACATCAGTGTGTTATATAATTGTGCGAATGTATTCGCATGTTTACATACTGCAGTCCAAAGTTTGAACATACCTACTCATTCTATCTTACAATTTTATACATTTTAGTAAATATCAGTTATAATATTTACTATAATGTATAGTAAATATAAGTATAAACATCGAAACTGTTGAAATTTCTTGAAAGCAGCCGCTTTGCACAGTTCTGGTCATTCTCTCAACCAGTGTCAGGTGCATCCTGGGATACTTTTTAAACAATATTAAAGGAGTGCCCATGTATGCTGGATGTGATTCACATGTGAACGCAACTTATTTAGTCTCCAAAACCTATTTTGAGAATTTAGGCGTAAGCATTTAGATCAAAGTA
Source organism: Triplophysa rosa (assembly GCF_024868665.1). Taxonomy (NCBI): domain Eukaryota; kingdom Metazoa; phylum Chordata; class Actinopteri; order Cypriniformes; family Nemacheilidae; genus Triplophysa; species Triplophysa rosa. The sequence goes on along the minus strand of NC_079909.1, from coordinate 2,796,749 downwards.
TTTTTTTAAATCATTTTAACTTATACAGTATGTGGTAAAGCCCGTAGAATGTGTGCAGACGGTCTGACCTGTTGTATAACCGAAACACAACGTGATGGACTTTGGCCCGTTGTCATAAATGTAAGGTGTGGAAACAGCAGCGTGTCGATCTTTATGGCAAACCAGCCTGTCGCTTTGAGTGTTTAGTGTTGAAACTAAGATTTACAGTGAAAGGACTCAATAAGAGTAGTTTTTCCTTTTTTTTTAGGTTTTGTCTGTTGTGGTTGTTTTGCATGTGTTCAACCGATGTAGAGTGCGTTGTGTTTTTAGCCGTAAAATATGACTGGAGTCTGTCTGTAGGTGGGTCAACGCATCATTTACTCTCAGACGGCGAAAATGCATTCATAATAAAGTGCTGCTTTGTGGTCACCCTCAGTAAATGTATTTCTTGAACTGCAAAAGAAACAAACAATACAATAATAAGTAAAATTGAAGAAGAAAAAAAACATTTCTTTGTCATACCTGATGATGAGTGAACATTCTTAAAGCATGTATTCATCAGAGTATACATTCATGGACCGACTCTAAAGTGTTGTTTTCCACACAGACTAAACCAGTTACATTTGTGCTTTGTCAGAAGTGGTAAGACAACTTAGTTTCAATGTACAGATGAGGGATTAGGTCTCTTTTGAAATGGCCAGGTTATACATTAGTGTGTTATCTTTCTCTTGTTCCTACACAAATTCTGTGATTATGCAAGAGCGTTTAGTACCATTATATGGCAGAAGCCGCACCTTATCCAAAGACGCCTCCTGAGCTTTACAATTCAATGGCCTGGAACTTCACTTCAGGAACCTGTTGTGGCAGCATTGCATGCGTGGCAAATAAGTGTGGGCTGTATAGTGTGTGCACGTGTATGCTTTAGTGTTTGTATATTGAGAAGTGTTGATTTATTGATGTTTGGATTCTGGAGTAATGTGTATCAATTTTTAAAGGGATGGTTCACCCGAACATGAAAATTCTTTCAACATTTATTTTCCCTCATGTCATTCCAAACCTGTGTGAATTTCTTCTGCAGAACACAAAAGAAGATATTTTAAAGAATGTTGGTAACCAAACAACACAGACCCCCAGTGACTTCCATTGTATGAACACAAAAGACATTTCTCAAAATACATCTTTTGTGTTCCACTGATGAAAGAGCCATATACAGTTTTGAACGACATGAAGGTGAATAAAATAATGACAGAATTTATTTTTGGATGGGATCTGCATGTAGACTGACATGAAGAAGATTTTTTAACCAATCAAACCTAAATGGGTAGTTCACAGACAAATACGCAAACTTGTCCTATGGTGTGACGCAAACATTTAGAAAAAACTAACAAAAATGAAGATAAATCTCTCTTGTGCTATTTTATATGATAAATATTAATATCAATAATATAAAACAATGTAATATCAACAGTTTGTTTTCTAAATTGTGCTATGTCACACCACACATGTACGATTTATTTGCCAACTAGCCAAATACAGTTTTGTGAACTTGATTTAAATACTGATTCAAAACATGAACTGAATGCTGAATTTTCAGTTTTGTCGAAATGTTCACATTGACATGAATGTGCCAAATCACAAAAAAACATTTTATGTTCATTCAGCTTATGTTTAATGAATAAGGCTCAATTTACAACAGTGCAATAACGTGTAAACAATGTCCGTAAACCAGCATATGACTTAAAATGGAACTTTGATTGACGTTCAGAAGAACTCATGGTTTCGGGGTCATTTCAAGGGTTGTAGTTTCTGCCGAAGTACAAAACGACAGTAAACATTGAAATATTTGGGAACGCTCCTCAGAGGTCTTTCACAGTAGCGCCATTAGCGCATGTTTTTAGCCCTAATGTGACCATAACTAACCTTCTACCCCCTTTCCTCCCCACATCGAGGAACAGGGAAGACCCTTCCTCTGTTTTTTTTACGGGATCTGTAGCGAATTGCGAAGGCCTTGACAGAAAGCATGGTTCTTCCTTATCCGTTTAGGAAGCTCCGCAGAACCCTCAGGAGAGTCATTCACTATTAACTCATTCCTATTAAAAGTAATTGGGAGAAAGTTCATGTCCTTAGATGTTGTGCAAGTCAAAATTCCCAAGTAGCTTTACAAGTCCGCGCTGGGTTTGCTCAAGTCCCTCATGAACATTTGGGTGAAACGTCAGAACGCATCGTGTCTTCATTAGTCAAATGTACTTAACGTCTTTTTCTCGATTCAGAAAAGGGATACTTCACCCAAAAATGACAATTCTGTCTTCATTTACTCACCTTCGAGTTGTTCCAAATCTGTGTAAATGTCTTTGTTCTGATGAACACAGAGAAAGATATTTGGAAGAAAGCTCATAACCAGACAGATTTTGTCCCCCATTGACTCCCATAGTAGGAAAAAAAACAATGGTAGTCAAAAGTGCCCCAAAACGGTTTGCTGTCCTACATTCTTCAAAATGATAAAGTATTTTTACTTTAGTAAATGGAGTAAATGGGGGGCAAAATCTGTTTGGTGATAAGCATTCTTCCGAATATCTTTCTCTGTGTTCATCAGAACAAAGACATTTATGCAAATTTAGAACAACTTGATGACACGATGACACGATTTTCATTTTTGGGTGATGAATCCCTTTAAACATTGTACTAGGTTAATCACGCTTTAAAATAGTAGAATTTATAGTAGTTTTTAGTAGTTTTTTATTTTTAGTAGTACAAATATGTCAAAAGTAACGAACCGCAACAATCGCCTGCCACCAATCAGTTGTCTTGTGACGACTGCAGCAGACGGCGTCTTAAAAGCCTAATTTTACTTCTGTCTCTCGGGTCCGTTTATTAGAAGACGCTCTTCTGCGAAGAGAAGTGGAACCAGCAAAGCTTTGAGTTAGAATGAAGCAACAGGAAGTCATGTTGGCGAGCCGTACACCTCATAGCAGGACCACATGATACTTAGCTGTCTGCACTTCTGCTGAGGCTGTGGAGATGTGTCAAAAAAATCCTTCAGTTCCTGTTCAATTTAATATAACCACAGAAATAGCCACTCACTTGCCCATTCGCTTAAGTCAAAAGTTCACAGCGCGCGACTCACTTTATCAACCTAAATCGACAAGGATTTGACCTCAAGAGAGGAACTCGGGTTTTGAGGGTGAGATCTAGTCTTTTTGTCTGGTTTTGTTGGATGCATTTGTGTGTTTTCTCTTGACTTGAGTGCAACTTTGTGTTCCTTTTTTAGAAACCTGTCATACGGTCTGGTCAGGTATCAACCAAAGTGTTATGTTAGTGAACTACTATAGCTGTTAAATGCAGAGCTGTAAAACGATGTCAAATACTTGCTGTGGACATTTTAAAGACCTTGAGGCACATTAGTCATAGATTAAGAAAACAAAAGATTGTTGGTATTTTAAAAAAATCACACACAGAGGTGGTCGCTAAAGCATTAGGTGTATTCATTTGTTTCCCAGTATTGAATATTTGTTTTGTGAGTATGCGACACCAACACTAAAACCAAAAGAGTTTTGGAGAATTCCCCGAATGAGGTCACGTTTCAAAATAAATCAGGGTTCACTCGTGCCACGCTTGAGGGATCTGTGCCAGGCTACCTGAAATGCGTTCAGAAATGTGTATAACGTGAAACCTGCATCAAAGCGACACCAGCGTGCATCGCAAAATCAGTAGTAGCCGAGTAGGCGGCCAGACAACTTTATTGTCTGGGCAAACAGACTCATAGCGGGAGGGCAGGGGTCAGACTTCAGCATGGAGGTAGTTGTAGCAGAGTGCTGAGGTGAGGAAGTCATATTTTTTCATGCCTGACAAAGCTTTGAGGTCACGCTGGGTACTCCCCCACCCTGGTGCCAAAGGCGCCCACGACACACAAACTCCTCCAGACGTATTTCTGAAGAAAATGTTGCATCAGGTAACTTTAAGTCCGGTGCACATTACAAAGATCTGATTATATACTGATTTTAATGTGTGGAAAATAAAATAAGACATTTGGTTGAATCTTTTGTCAGCTCTCAGGAAAGTTCAGTAAAGCTATATTACAAGTCTTCTTAATTCATGTAAAATAATGTAAGTTTGAGGAACAGACCGACAGTGTTCTTAAATGTTTCTCACACAAAATCATCATTATGCACTCAGAAGATATGGAATATAGTGCATATGTATGTTATGTGTAGGGCTGTGCGATATTAAAGAAAAACGCGATATGCGATAGCATGCTAAATAATGCGATAGCATGCTAAATAATGCGATATTCAATATGCGATACGATATTTCTTGATCATCTTTCTAAAATCTATTGAAATAGTTTTAAAATATATTGAAAAAATGAAATAACCTTGGGGCTGCACGACATTAAAGAAAAATGTGATATACAATAATTTGCTAAATAATGCGATGTGCGATCGAATAATGCTCAAGTTTGTGTAATGTATATTTAAAAACTGAAAATGATATAACCAACATAAATATTTTACATTATTTCTGATTACTGATCCTCTTCCACACAAGTCTCTCTGCTGTCTGCATCAACCTAAAACTTATAGACTATAGACCACTTCGCGAGATGTAAACACTGGTCCAGAAGCACTTCCGGTTTCAATCGGGTTTTTTTTATCTCATATATACTGAATTGAAACTTTAAGATATTCGTTTAACATTTTGATTAGGGTAAAAACGTTCTGTTAGTTGCATTTTGTTCAACCATTGTGTTGCGTTAAAAACTGAAACAGGAAGTTCTTTTGGACCAGCTTTGGATCAGCGTTGTTTACGTCATCCAAAGTGGTCTATACATAACTTTTTGAAATGTGCGATATGCACATTTGCAATATTTCGATCATTTCGATACATTGCGCAGCCCTAGTTATGTGTATTATATGTTGTCTTTTGTGGTACTACAGTATATGAACATGTTCCTGTTTTCAATTCCACAATAGAGAGAAAGTCATATGGTTTGAAACAACTTGAGGGTAAATAAATAATGGCAGATACATACACATTCTTAGGTGAACTGTTGCTAATGTGGGGACTGTCATTGCTGTCTTTTATTTAGACTAAACAGTTTTTTGTAGGCTATGTGTTTGTATGGGTTCCGTTCACTGCAACAACCAAAAGACTTTCCGCGACCCACAATTCGAAAATCCCTGACACAGAAGATCTAAAACAAATTATACAAATGGAAATACAGAAAAACGTTGCAAGAACGTATAGAGACAGGGGTTTGGGTTGCACCCTTTTATCAGATTTAGTGATGTTATCATCTGTAAAATGGCCTTTGGGAATCTTTCAAGGAAACTTGTCTTTGCGGTGGTGTAGAGATGCCAGTGAATGTTGTCGGGCAGGTTTTTCTTGTGCGCTCTCTGTGTTTTAATGACGATTGCCTGTCTGCAGAGCAGCATGAGAGCTTCTGTAATGTCTAATGTAAAGCATGTCTCTGCTTGAGAAATATGTGATATTAACAAACTGTTAGTTGAACTATTTTCATGAATACAATAGAAATATATTTTATTATTTTGGCATTTCTTGTACTTTAATAAGTAAGTACAATTACACTTTACGATTATATTTACTGTTATCTTTCATAAAGTTCTGTTCTTTGTGATTCTACTTCTTACACAAATGAAATATTAGAGATGTAGACGTTCAGATTCATGTAATATACTGTGGCCCCATCCTTTTGGCTTTTGTTTAGCGCTCTTAAGAAACACTGTGAAAAACATCATGGTGCTGTTGCAATAATGTCCCGATGGAAAGGATTTCACATAACAGGCTCCTCTGGTTGATTTTCTGTTTCTCACATCAACAGTGAATTTGTCAAAATAAATTGACTGCTCTTGTGTTTGTGGGCACTTCGACTACCATTCACATAGTCAATTTCATAAATAAAAAATAAATCAGCGGTGTCTGCCGTGTTGTTTAGGAGATTCTTTATCATGGTGAGATTAATGCACCAGCAGCATTAAATCATGTGTCACATTCATTTTTAGTGGTGCTTGTTAATGCAAAATAAACAATCATGAAACCCCAAAGGCTTACATGTAGGGAGAAAACAGAGACACCAAAACAGCAAGTGTACTTGGGGTAACCCATAGCAACGTTTTAACGATAATCCAGATTACCCTAGCAACCACAGAGCAATACCCTGGCAACCAACCACAACCCTCTAGGCTGATGGTAAACTCTTGGCCAGGCTAATCCAGCTGTTTTTATTAGTTTTAAAAAATATATTTTCATTTTTTGTAACACTGTACAATAATGTTGTATTTGTTAACTTTAGTTAATGCATTATTTAATTTTACATAATTCAACTCTTTATTTTACATGATGGGTTTAAAATAACATGTCAATTTCATCGTACAATTTCATCGCACCCCAGTTGCCGGAACATTACAGTGTAACATGAACTAACAATGAACAATACTTCTACAGCATTTATTAATCTTAATACATGTTAATTTTAGCATTGCCATTTACGAATTTTAAAATCAAACATTGTAAAACAGTGAATTAACATGAACAATTGTATTTGTATTAACTTTGTTAACTAACAATTACAAATATTCATCAATGCCGAAAAACTATATTGCTTATTATTAGTTCATGTTTGCTAATGTATTTGGTAATGTTAAAAAATGCATCCTTACTGTAAAATGTTATCCATATTTGATATTTCATAGTAAGTTTGTTTATGATTAACTAGTGATTGTAGTAATGTTTGTAATGATTAACTTTGAACAGTTTATGGAAGGGCTTCGTTCTTTTTTTGTTGGCTACAAAATTTAGGCAGGGCGAGTCGGCTTTTCACAGGCTTTGTTCGCAGCGCTTAAACTCGACATTTACCTCTGTCTCAACTTCCACATTCACTGCAAGATCAGACATGATTGGCGGAGGCAACGCTGAAAATCTGTCCACGTGGTATTTGTTGTCTTTTGTTAAGATACAGGGCATTAACTTTGGCAATTTATCATGTTTTGTTATGTTCCATTCGCACGTCACACCGATGCAAACATTTTTGTCCAATGAATCGTAAGTTGAGTCGAGAGCCCCATTGTTCCTTTAAGTTTGTCAGAATTATGTAACAAAAAGCATTAACGAGTGCTTGGCTTGGCCACGTTCAAAGCACAATGTATAAGTTATATTCTTGCTGCGCCGTAAAGAACACGACCCTGAAATGTTTTTAGGTTTGACCTAATATTTTGACGAGTCTGTGGTTTGAACCAAAATATCTCTTGGTTTTCAACCACTTGAGTCAGAGTTGTGGAAGGTTGTCTCGCTAAATTAAATTTCTGAGAATGCTACAATATCATTTGCCAAGTGGAGCAAGTGTCCAGTGGCAAGATGTTTATCACATGTCAAAATAGGCATGTTGTGAACGGAAACTTCTTTACTAAGAATAGATCGTTTCGCAGTATATCGAGACACGTCGTTCGACGAAAGACAATTGGCAGAGTTTTGTTGGGTGGTTGGCATTCTGTTCAGATGCTCAGCCCTTGATATGAATCTGTCTGTATTTTTAGAAAATCATTGCAGTCACTGAAATATTTCCCAGTGCCTTGTTTGAGTTTCTCACCTGCACATGTTCTCATGACATGTTTTAACCCTCTTTCCTTGATGTTTTTAGCATGAATATTTTTAAGCTGACGTTCTTGTCTGGTGTTGAAAGATTTTGGGGTGGGAAGTCTTTACATTTAAACGCTTTGTGTCATTCGGACAAGACCAGAACTGCTTAATCTATGTAAACCAGGGGTGTCCAAAGTCAGTCCTGGAGGGCCGGTGTCCTTAAACTGTAGCTGTTATACCTATAAAAAAGTGGACTTTAGAGGAAAGTAGAACAACGATGAATAACACAGAGAATTGAGTAGCTCACAAAATTTCAGCTGTGTTTTGCACAACCAGTGACCTTTGCTATCTCAATGTACATTCTCTGTGTACAGGCTTCGTATAGAGAAAGCCAACGTGGTCAGCTGTTTATAAGGTCAACCCAGTTAGACGTCGGTTTATTATCAACTACAGTCTTTTCTATGATGGTGGTACTCTGGATTTGTATTCTATATTTAGCACATTTTCTTTAAACATGTCTTCAACATGTATCATGTGTAAGAGATCTCTCAGGTTTCCTAATGATGCCATATCACATGAAATTACTCCCTTTGCTTTCAAAGCTTCTCAAAACCATCGCCTTCACTACCAGGTTACTGTACAAACATTGTAATATAACGCCCTGCCTAAAAGGGATAGGCCCTAGAGCATTGAAAGTTTTATGCAAAGAATTACATAAAAAAAGTTTGGGACGGACATTATTTAGATGGATTAAAGGCCAGCAAAACCTGAAACAGAATCGATACTTAATGATACCTGGATATATAGCAAAATTCAACAAGCATTTCATTCGTCACCATTGGTCACCAAACAGTGTTTACCATCAGATCGCAGAAGATGAAGAACGACACCTCGCTAAATATTTGCGAACAAAAGAAAAGGTGCATTTCTATAGATGCAAAATTCACGTAGGAGGAAAAATGCACTTTCATTTTTAAAAGCCGAAGTGATATTTTCCTGCTTCTGTCAGAGTGAAGAAAAAACAGTTTTCAGCTGATCTTTTGAAGGAATGCACAAGTTTGATTCGATTTAACGCTACGACTATAATGTGTTTTAGAAGTACAAATGTCAATGAAAACATGCTAGTAGATGATTTTATAGAAAGCATTGCACACAGCAGGACAAGATTTGATGGTCTTTCTTAGATCCCCTCTTAAAAATAAAGTGCTAGACGGGGCTGTTTAGACACTGTTTAACACTTAATCTAGTGAAGGTTCACACTTTAAGTCACAGAATGTCATTTATGGCAGAACCTGTTAACTGAGATCTCTCGTAAACTGAGTTGTGTGCTGCTAAGAGTCCTTCAGCATCAGTTTATTTGTTTAGACTCTTACAGTTGGGATTTTGCTATTTATAAATGTTATTTATTGGTATGTTTGCTTCAATGAAATTCAACAGTGTAGGTTTGGTACCCCTGTAATGTACCAGATTGATGTCAAAAACAAAATCCGATAAAATTATTCTATACACCTTTAATACGATGTTTAAAACAATATTTAAAGGAATCAACTGTACAATCCGAAATCGATCATAGTTTTATGAGTTGAAAACCCACACACGTAAACCTTTCCAAGTCTTTTAATGCTTGTGTGATGTTCAGGTCTATGGGACTTGTTTTCAATATTTACAAAAAAAATGATGAGATTCATGGTTTTCTCGACCTCAAACATTTTATATTTATTCAAAATGAACGTGTTTTTATCCATATCATAAATTTGAATTTTTAGTACATTTTTAACAAGCAAAAATCATAAATGTGGTTTGACAGAGGCAGCTGTCAAATATGAACCATATATGCTTTCTGTTTTTTTTGTAATTGTGATGTATTTTCACATACTGTACATTGTAATGGCTATAACGATTTAAAACACAAATAATGCTGTGAACACTGACGAGAAACTAAAACATAAACACCATATAAGGGTTAAATCAGCTGTACGTGTATTTCTCATCCTGATCTGTAAGTATATGTAACATTTTGGCAGAAACTGTGATCGCCGTGGCAAATCTGTGAGCCGTTGCCAAAACATCTTTTAAATAAACACGCTAAGAATGATTCTGATGTTATTACAAGAACACAGATTTGCCTTTGGCCTCACTTTGCGTTTGTGTCTCTCTCTTTCGGGCAGATATGGTGGACACACAGACGTTTTCCTGGCCTGTGGGATTCGGTCTGAGTGCTTTGGAACTGGACGAGCTTGACGATAGTTCTCACTCGCTGGACATGAAACCTTTGTCCACGCTGGACTACACCACCATATCCGGCGTGGAGTACGAGCCGAGCCCGCCGCCGAGCGAGATGCCCCACATGATGGACCTGACGCACATGTACTACAGAACACAGGACAGCTACAGGGTGCAGGAGAGCATCTACAGGGCTCATGAGAACACCTACAGAGGCCACGACGGGAACTACAGAGCACAGGAGAACAGTTACCCGGCTGAAGAGAGCAACTACAGATCACAAGATGCCCAAAGTATGCACTTCACTATAACACTCATAACAAGTCAAGCTCGTTTTAAAGTCAAGCCAGACAAATAGCAAGTATATTACATATTATATGATCGCTTGATATAGATTAAATAGAGTAGCTCAATTGTTTTAGCATCACGTTATCAGCCAAACGTCATCGGTTTGATTCGCTCTGGACACACTTTACTGCACTTGATTGAAATAATTTTGTGATTTTTTTTATTTACCATGTACTGTGACTCTACGCATACGTAGCTGTACAAGACTTATTTTTGTGTTAAGTCTTTTCCCTGTGGTTTTATTTCAGACACAATCAAACTGGAACCCGAGTCTCCTCCTCAGTTTGCAGAGAGCAGCCTGCCATTTACCAAACCTCATGAAGATCTGTCCACTTCAGTTTTAAATATCGAGTGTCGTGTGTGTGGAGACAAAGCTTCTGGCTTTCATTACGGCGTTCACGCCTGTGAGGGATGCAAGGTATACTGGTTTGTTAATGCGTTAGATATCACCGCTTAACACATGCTAGGAATCACAACACCAGGTGTCAGAGATCCAGGCTCCTTTTTTTATCACGTTAAAAAACATGTCTTAACTTTATCTGTGAATCTGAAACATTCAGGGTAAAATCTACCTGTGAAACAAAATTGTTCAAGATAATTACTTTTTTATTGTCAAATAGTTTTTTAGGTATACATCTTTAAGTATAAATAAAAGACCTAAGCTTACAACAAGAAAGCGTTATTTGCCGAAAGGTGTAGAAAACTAAACACAAAACTAAACAAATATCTTAAGCAGTTTATCATTTTGAAGGATGTTTTAGAAAACATTTTACCATTCCAGGTAAAGCAGTGAGAAATGCAGTGATCGCGCTCATGAACGTATGGATTTTATCAGTGGCGGTGAGACTGAGTGCATAGATTGAAACACGTGTTAAGGTGTGTCACGACAGGTTTTCAGAGAAAAGTCATTTATCTGCCCATCCTAAAACAACCCACACATGTCAAATCAGAACACAGCAGACGTTTAGCATTTAGCTATATGGATTAAGACGTTGGACCAGTGAGATTTCACAGAGAGCAAAGCACCCAGACTTGCTGTGGTTGTGTTTTTATTGCTTGTCCATTTATTGCAACACATCTGGTTAGGACAAGAGTCTGTGATGGCTGGAGACATTGAAACGCTTTTATACAAAGCAACAAAAAACTTACCACAGTAGAGGACAGACATCTGATGCATGATCATACATCACATCATATACATTCAATTATAATTGATACTGGTGATGTAGGAAATCACGTTGTACGCAGAAATTTAGCATGTGTCATATACAGTAAATATATATCCAATTTTTTGTATTTTAAAATAAATGAAGAGTTTATTTCCAAAATGAGATAACACTGCAGTTGGTTTGTTTTTATTTAAGACAAAATAACAAAAAAAATACAGCTAACTAACACAATAAAACACAATAAAAACATGATAGCATAATAAAAAACATGATTTTTGAAAAAAAATTGTAAAAACAAGTTATCTCTTTTTGGAAATAAACTTAATGTATTCGAAAGTATGTGACATCTATACATAAACACAACTATTTTATTAGATTTCTGTACGTGATGTTAATCTTAGCAAATAATTTTTCAGCAATGTTAAGACGTGACCGTAACAAAAATGATGCTGTTGACAAAACATGACAGGAAAAAATAACTGCACGGTATTATGAATGTGTTAACAACGTTTTAGGAAACTGATTCCGATTTGAGTGTTTTTGTATATTGGGGTTGCTTGTGCGCATGAGAAGCGTTTTTTTTTAATGTTTACATTATGTTCGGTTTGGTGTATCTTTTTTGACAGTTTTGCTTTTGTCAATTACAATTATACATCATTTTAGTCAAATTTATTGAATAATGCGTATCATGACAAAATATTGCCTAAATTCAAAGCATCACAAAAAGCTGTGACTAAAACTACTACTACTTTTTTAGAAAGTACATGGTGATGTCCCTGATGGGTGCTGGGGTTAGGTATCTCAATAACAGACATGCAGATGATAGTTGGTGTATCGCACCACGCAGGGTTCAAACCCGCCACCCTCTCTGTGCTTTCCGACTCCAAACCAACGCTCCACACCACCCACACGCACAACAGCACGTTTGATGTACGAAGAGCTGTGAACATCTGTTTGCTGTAACACATCGCGCTCTTCCAGTCATTCTGATAAATTTAGAACATTAAGAAAATTCAATTCAGACGCAGACATGCAGATGAGATCAGAAATCGTCCTTCCATGCCTGAGCAACCTAAACTTGTCTGTCACTTCGACCGCAAAGCCTCGATAAGTTTCCACTGTGGCAGACATACGTATGGGCAGAGCAATATGTCTGAATAAGAATAATCATCCGAGTGGGTGACCCAGACATGTCAGATGCACTCTTCCCACCGACTCAACAGAGGTGTCTGTGTGGTTTTGGTGATACATGTTACAGAAATTAAAAGACACGCGTTTATGAATGGAACACTGCATCCTTTCAAACAGACTCTTCTTTCTTTCTTTTAAACATCGATCATTTATGAGCGTCGGTAACAGAATGATCCTTTAAAAATGCAACGCTTGTGGCTAACCACATCCCTGGTCGACACGCAGCATTCTGTGAAAAAAGCGGACTTCGCTAGAACTATTTTCTGTGCGATTGTCTGAAAATCACAATCGGAAAGCACTAAATTTAGACCGTTCCTACAATGGCAGAAGCCAGATCTGCTCGTGAGCAGAAATTGTTCCAGCGTCCTCAACAATGTGTAGAATGCTCTAAGATGGGTTCAGCCAAGCGGGTTAACTCATTTATTGTCCAATAATACAAAGCCACGGGTTCTCACCTTACTATTTATATTCTTGGCCTACCGTATGTTTCTAAATTTAAAAGTAAAGTGATCGAGGGGTTAAATGCATGAAAAACATCCTCTTTTAAAAAACTCTTTCCTGTGCGCTTGCTTCTCGCATTTGCATGTATTTTTTACTTGCTAAAAATACCATGCTAGCCCCTCTCGAGTTTTTCAAAAAGTACCAAAAATAGTTTCGGTCACCGTCTTTCTGCACCCTGTATTGTTTTCCACTTTAACAGCACTTAAGAATCGACCCGCGCTGATGAAATCTCCTGGGTTGGGTCTTTATCGTTTTTCAGCATGCACATTGTTTGTTGGGGTCCGACCATGCGGGTTTTCATAATATTTGCTTTAAGATTCTCAGCTACGCTTATTAATGACTTCACGTCAAGACAAACACTAGAAAGAATTGTTTCTGGCCAAAGTCCAAAGCGGGCAGCACTTGTCTGTCCTAATGACATATTATTTAGATAAAAGCTCACTATCATGAGACCTCGGGTTATCTTTGGGTACATAATGACTCGAGGGGCATGTTGGAAGTAAATCTCAGCCTGTGGTTTGGCTGGATTAAAGCATAACTTCTAAAGCGCTGAGGGGGTGCAGGGAGCAGCGTCGGTTAAGATGAAAGTTTAGACGGACAATTTTCATTTTGTTTCATAACTATAAAAGTATAGCGATATTATATATATATTTAATATTTTATTAATAGAATATTTTTCGGTATTTGTATTGTCAATGTTATGCTGGCACTATTTGATATCAATTTACAAATGTCATGACAGATGTGGTTAACAGGTGCAGCTGTTCAAATAAACACCTTTATCACTGTAAATGATAGCATTTGTAAATTGTTGTCTCACAGGGAAGTATTTCACTTCGTCCAACATTCTGTTATAGTTTTACCAAAGTTATTAATATTACCAAGATGCGCCACTGCCGTTACAATGAATGGCGAGGATTGCAACGCTCAATATGGCCGCTCTGGCAAAGGAAGTCCCGCCTTCCAGTGAAACGAGCCAATCGTCATTCAAGATTGATTTAGGATTCTCTGGGGTGGGGCTCACGTGAGGCGCTTGCCAGCCTGTGCGCATGTGCAGTAGGTGAAGTGACCTCGAAAAAGATGATTTTCAGCGCAGCTTCGCAACCCAAAGTTATGGTACAGTTCATGTCATGTTTTGTTATTGATCGGAAACATGCTGTTTAATAGAAATATCCGCCTTTCACCATTTAAAGAGATAGGACTGTGGACTTGTTATGATGTAAATAGCTGCCCAGAGAAGTTGCAAATATGGCCACCGAGTGACACGATTTCCATAAACGGCCTTTGGTTTTATTGAATAAATTAGCTTTCAAAATGATTCAGAATCATTTGTAATATTATATTACAAAATATCACTATTACACACTCTTAAAATGGATGTGTTAATTGCAACACATTGTTTGTGTTATCCTTTATACAACGGTCAGTTCTGGTCCTTGATTCTGATTGGTTGAGCCAAGTTCTAAGCCGTTATAAAAATAGAAAACTTGTGCATAGACTGTTCAAACTCTATCTACAAGGGTTTAGTAAAATATAAACATATGATTCAGTATGTTGGTAAGAAATACATACTATGAGCGTTCTTATGTCACATCCATAACGCTGGAATTGCCAGATGTCGAATCAGAAAATTGGACTTTTAACAGAAAACTGGTACAATCAAAATGTCTTGTTTTTAGAGTGCAGTTACCAAAAAAACCTGCTTTGTTGGGTAGTTTTGTGCACTCTTACTTGGACCTGTTCACGATGTTAGTCTTACAAAAAACGTGTGATTTAAAAAAAGCAAAAATGAAGCCCCATCCCTGGAGCGAAAGCAGATCATACAAAGACAAATGAGATTACCAGTTTTCTGTTATAAGTCCAATTTTCTGATTGGAGCCCTAAAAATAACATTTGACAAATGATTATGAGGTCGATTCATTAGTTTAATTGGGAATTGTTTTTGATAAACGTCAGTATTAGGACTGATTTCTGTCATTGGGGCAGAGAGCGTCGGAGCGCTGCTCTTATAGGAACTGGTATTGTGATTCTTGACAATGAGTTGAATAGATCAGATGTGTGTATAAGAGCACTGAGAAGGCATCAGGAAAGGCAATAGCCCTTCCTTCCTAACAGCATTCCTTTCATTTGCCAGGGATTCTTCCGTCGAACCATACGGCTGAAGCTGATCTACGACCACTGCGACCTGCACTGCCGCATCCACAAGAAGAGTCGCAACAAATGCCAGTACTGCCGCTTTCAGAAGTGCCTGATGGTGGGCATGTCACACAACGGTGAGGTGCCAGCGCACACGAGAAAGGCCCTGTTGTTTCACGGAAGTGCTTTGTGTTTGAACCGCTCGAGGTAGACTCTTTTCGACGCTACATGCCTCCTCAGGCAACTGCGCTTGGCCTCGTGTGCATTGTTGTTTCCTTTGTGTGGTCTCCTGCTGCAACATATGTGGCATTTCTGTCAGAACGTGTGCACATCTGGTGTGTGTGCTGTGCGTGTGTGTGTGTGTTAGTGTGTGTGTCTGTTAATGTGTGTGTGTGTGCTGGCTCGGGGCTTAAAGGCAACTTCCCTCACAGAGTGACACCTTACTTGCAACCCTGCAACCACACGAGTCTTGGTTTAAGCACCTATGTGTGGAACACCACAGTTCATTAGCATCCGCACCAGCTCAAGAGCTGCAAACTGTCTGTGTGAGGACCTTCATTACAATCAGAGCTGAAACATTTCTGCTAAAGACACACTACTAAAATAAAAAAAACAACTGAGTAAAATATATAAGAGACTCTCTCTCCTTATCTGTCTGTCTCTGTGTATCTGTCTGTCTGTCTTTGTTTCTTTCTATTTCTGTCTCACTCTCTTTGCATGTCTGTCAACTGTATGTGTCTGTATTGTATATCTGTCTTTATTTGTCTGTGTTTATCTGTTTGTCTGTCTGTCTATTTATATCTTTCTGTCTATATACTGTACATCTGTCAATGTCTGTCTGTCTATTTATATCTGTCTGTCTGTCTATATCTATCTTTCTACATCTTTCTATCTCTGTCTGTCTGACTCTCTATGTCTCACTGTCTGTCAATGTATGTCTGTCTATATCTATCTGTCTGTATTTGTCTGTCTTTTTGTATCTGTCTGTCTGTCTGTCTGTCTGTCTGTCTGTCTGTCTGTCTGCCTGCCTGCCTGTCTGTCTGTCTATGTCTCACTGTCTGTCTCTCTATGTCTCACTGTCTGTCTGTCTTTTTGTATCTGTCTGTCTCTCATTCTGTCTCTCTATTTCTCTCTGTCTGTATCTGTCTGTCTTTTGTATCTGTCTGTCTGTCTGTCTGCCTGCCTGTCTGTCTGTCTGTCTGTGTCTCTCTGTCTCTCTGTCTCTCTATATCTCTCTGTCTGTATCTGTCTGTCTTTTTGTGTCTGTCTGTCTCTCATTCTGTCTCTCTATATCTCTCTGTCTGTATCAGTCTGTCTGTCTGTTTATATCTCTCTGTCTGTATCTGTCTGTCTTTTTGTATCTGTCTGTCTGTCTCTCATTCTGTCAGTCTATATCTCTCTGTCTGTATCTGTCGGTCTTTTTGTATCTATCTGTCTGTCTGTCTGTCTGTTTGTCTCTCATTCTGTCTGTCTATATCTCTCTGTCTGTATCTGTCTGTCAGTCTGTCTGTCTATATCTCTCTGTCTGTCTGTCTGTCTGTCTGTCTATATCTCTCTGTCTGTATCTGTCTGTCTTTTTGTATCTGTCTGTCTGTTTGTCTCTCATTCTGTCTCTCTATATCTCTCTGTCTGTATCAGTCTGTCTATATCTCTCTGTCTGTATCTGTCTGTCTTTTTGTATCTGTCTGTCTGTCTCTCATTCTGTCAGTCTATATCTCTCTGTCTGTATCTGTCGGTCTTTTTGTATCTATCCGTCTGTCTGTCTGTTTGTCTCTCATTCTGTCTGTCTATATCTCTCTGTCTGTATCTGTCTGTCTTTTTGTATATATCTGTCTGTCTGTCTGTTTGTCTGTATGTTGTTCTTTAAGAATCTGTTTTCAGTCCCTGACTTTCATGTCAGCTTTATTTTAAAGTTTTTAATCAAGTTTACAATTACATTTGTTTTTTAGTTGATGTATATCAGTGATTATACCATGGTCTGTCTGAATCCCTATTCTGATTGGCTCAAATCTGTGCAATTAAAATCCGTCCCTTACATAGCATGCTGCACCTTACTTATCCATTCATGTGTAATTGTTTATTTAGATTTTTTTTATTTTGTTCGGTTCGGTTTTTAATTTGTTGTTCATTTAATTTTTTTGTTGTTTTATGTAAAAAAAATGTTTTTCCTTTTATTCATGGATTAGTTTTTTTGAACAGCTTATTCCATCTAGCTGTCAGGTTCTTGTATTTCCTGGGTGTTAAAGGTTTTCTGAGAGCATTGAAGTGGATTGCAGGTGTTATCCCGCGCTCCGCAGGGTCAATCGAGTTTAACGTTATCAGCTCGCTGGCTCCTCATTGGCTTGCTCTGTTTTCCCTCCTCCCTCTTTGCGCGCTCTCTCTCTCTCTCTCTCTCTCTCTCTCTCTCTCTCTCTCTCTCTCTCTCTCTCTGTCTTTTCACGCACACTGTAGTGATTGGATGAAATCTGGCTGCTTGTCTCCGTTATCAATGATTCATGAAAGCGTGGACGGGCTGCCACAAACATGCTGTGTCACTCAATCTGGCCTGAGGCCAAGCCATACAGGAGGAGGAAGGTAGTTTGGCATGCGCTGGTTTACAAAAGGTGTGATAATAATGCGCACGTCATATTAATCAAAACTGTTTTGCAGCATGTCGAGGCAGACACATGAAAGCAGCATGGGTTTGTAACTTTGTCACCTTTACAAAAGTTTTCCAACCCTCAAGTCAAATAATGAAATCAAATTGCTCGACAAAGGATTATAACCATTATGTCTATTAAAATGTTTACAAAAATATCTTCCAGTTTTTTCAGTTCATTTTATGTCTGACTGGCCTACAAACATACTCGAAGTTTATCAGAAGGAGCTAAAAAACGTAACATTTCTTTTAAGGTTAACATTGAGGGTGGCACTAATTTTAGCATCACGTGAGATGATTCGACGGTTTTGTGATCTTGTTTCTGTCGACTTTGAACGCGTCTGCTGGCCTACATTCAATTTATGAGTTAGAAGTTTCACAAAGTGAGATCTGAATGCACAGATTATTTTGGTATTAATTATATTTTGGCATTATAATATTAATGACAGAGAAATTTCTGGCATGAAACTCTAGATGGCGCAGTCCTATACATTTACGCATTTGGCAGACGCTTTTATCCAAAGCGACTTACATTGCGTTGTACATTTTGTTGTTACATGTGTAATCCCCTGGGATCGAACCCATGGCCTTGGCATTGCTAGTGCCATGCTCTAACCACTGAGCCATAGTCTAACCCAATCTGACATAATAACTTTACCACACGGCGCAGCTGATTGGTTCGTTCTGTAATCGGCAGCCAATGAGCTTGCTGCTCAACGTTTGCTCAAAGCCCTCCTCCTTCCCCAGCTCCACTGTATAGATCTGCTACAAGATGATCATGTATGCTATACAGGGTTTATTCATATATGTTATATGTGCAGCACACAGCAGCATGTTGTGGATGTATTGGCGGTAGAAAGTCTCTGTACTTGCTCCGCCGCTGCATCAGCAGAAGATCTATCCGCCAAGATCAAATATATTTATATGTCATTTACACTACCATGCTAAACCCTCCGAAAGTTGTCATGACAGAGATATAATTAATAATATTATAAAAATATGAATTGTCTCAAACATATCTGTAATACAAATAGTTATTTATTAAAGTCAGAAAAACTTCTGATTTGTTACCATGAAAGTATAATAAAGACTAAAGATTGGAAAGGAGCCATGGCCTTGTGGTTGTAAAGAAGCTTCAAGCATCTTGAGGTCTGGTGCTTGTGTGGGAGTCATGGGTTTAAACCTGACCTCATTTGTACCTCTTCAATTTCTTATCATCACTTTTTGCTCAATAAAATAGCAAAAAAAGGTTTGTGACGTGATGCAGGCATTGTGGTTTAATATAAATGATTGACCTCTCCCTTTTGTTCTTTAAGTAAATGATTAGATTGAGGGAGCGTCTTTATGCAGTTGATAGAGTAGCGTGACAACACAACATGTCAAGAGTCCTGGAGGTGCAGTTACTTTTCATGCGATCTGCTGGAATGCAGCAGCGTCATTAGTCACATGCATCCCAAGTGACGGTGGCTTGATTTTTGAAAGCTTTCCCATCAATACTACACAAAACCAAGTGTTGAGGTTCTGTCTACAAGTCCCCAAGGAGCTCTGACCAACAGTCAGATAGCGCTGAAAATGTGCTGAACTTCTAAAGCATGCAATATATAACAGAGTAGCTCTCCAAGCCACACAAAGCCCTGTTTTTGTTTTTAATGAAACAATTTGATGTTTCGAGAAATTAGATGGCGCGAATGCTTCGTTTTCTCCATTACCGTGAGGATGATAAACATGAAAGAATGTTGGAAATGGTCATAATGACCTGCGCTAACATACCGAAAGACTGAAAACAAACTCCCTGCCTTTAACTCCCACACAGATCCCAGCAGACCCACAGATATTAGTAAAGACTTCAAGCATGTTGGATCTGGGATTTGGGGGTTTTCAACTGTCTGTTTGTTTGTTTGTTTTTTTCCCAGCCATTCGTTTTGGTCGGATGCCCCAAGCAGAGAAAGAAAAGCTTCTGGCTGAATTCTCTACTGACGTGGATCACATGCACCCGGAGTCGGCCGATCTCAGGGCCCTGGCCAAGCACCTCTATGAGTCCTATCTCAAGTACTTCCCTCTGACCAAAGCCAAAGCCAGGGCGATTCTCTCAGGAAAGACCAGCGACAACGCCGTGAGTTTGCTTTGTTTTTTGGTCTTGAAAACAGGTGCAGGAATAAATCCATCATAGCTGTTCTTATCAGAGTAAGGAAGAGTGCTCTTGAAATGAAACGTAGCCGGGGCAGAAATTCAGGTTTCTAACGTTAACCTGTCATGCGTCTCTACATGTAGATAATCTTACTGTATGCTTTTGTCATGTCTTGTGAGTAGCCTAACTGCTGAGAATATGAAACCATATACACGTAAATTATAGTGTAACTGTAACCTATAGAATATTTGAAGAATATTTCTAGAGAAAAAAGCAATATTAGGCTACATGTCATAAGTAGAGGCCAAAGAAGTGGCCAAAGAGCATTAATTTCACTACTAATACTAAATTTCTCCACGGATACCGATAGCCGATTATTACACATCAATCAGTGTGAGTGTATAAAGTTGATGAAGCCAAGTGCTTTTTCCAGCTCTCCATGTTTTTACTGTTGTCAGGAAGGGGGCGCTGTTGCATGTGTTCTTGATGAGTACCTGCACCTTAAAACAAGCAAAGCGAATGCAAACTTTTATGTTTTTATCACCTTTCTGAATCCGATCTGCATGAAGTTACAATTGTCTTTTTTAATGTATTTTTAAAGATTAAACTACAGTGGCGAGGGGATTAAAAAGATAATAAATAGAAGATAGACATGGATTTTTATCTTTTTAGTTAGTTTGTTTAAAAGTAAAGGTTTTGACATTCTGTATGTTTATATATTCATAGAAGAGCATTTTCGGGGGGGGGCATCAAAGTTTTGTGAAAATGATTAAACATGCTGGTGCTGACTGGCAAGTTTTCTAAAACACACTGGCGGGAAAGAGTTAAACGTTTAACGCTCCTCTCGCTTTCCACTGTAAATTTCTATTCTTTTAAGAAAAAGAACCACACTTTTTTCTTGTCAGGGAAAATAGGTTTTTATTAACACACACCCCACAAACGGCTGCATCACGTATCTTTAACAGAAGATATGGGCAAGGCTGTTAGATGCTTGTTTTGACTAACACAGCTCAGTGATATCCAACATCTGCTCCATTTGGAGGGAGGCTATATTTATACAAGCACAAGCTTTAGGAAAGAAAATCCTACAAAAATATAGAAATTATAGATATAAATCTGTAAATCTACTCAGAACCGGCTTAATTCGTGTTTTATTGTTGCATGTACTGTACATGGCCTGACGGGTTCTGCGGGAGCTCAGCCAACTCAAAGGAAGTTGACAGAAAAAGAAAAATCAGCTTGGGTTTTCACCCAATGTGTTTTCTGTACAAATACAAGAGTAAACATCGAGAGAAACTGTGTTTAGAGAAGAATCCAAGACCTCCTGATATATTCTTGGCTTGGCTCTTTCGGTGACGTTGGAGACTGAGGTGAAAAATACTTTGAGAACATTCAGGATACCTAGAATAAAGAGACCTTTACAAAAATAAAATAAACAGACAGGTTTTCACATGTGAATGAGAAAATGCTCTGCGTGGGCACAAGAAACATCTCTGTTTTTGTAAAACACCGGAATGTTTCGTGTGTGCAAGAGAAACTTGATTTATGTGATTTATGTAAAACCTGTTTTCTTGTCTTTCATTGTCTCTCTCACTCACAGCCTTTCGTTATTCACGACATGAAGTCTTTGATGGAAGGCGAGCAGATCATCAACTGCCGGCAGATGCCGATACAGGAGCACAGGAGATCAGACATGGGCATCATGCACGAGGTGGAGCTTCGCTTCTTCCACAGCTGCCAGTCGCGGTCGGCCGAAGCCGTCAGCGAAATCACCGAATTCGCCAAGAGCATCCCGGGGTTCATCAACCTGGACCTGAACGACCAAGTGACGCTCCTGAAGTACGCCGTCATCGAAGTTATCATCATCATGATGTCACCCCTCATGAACAAAGACGGCACGCTCGTCTCCTACGGCCAGATCTTCATGACCCGAGAGTTCCTCAAGAGCCTCCGCAAGCCCTTCTGTGAAATGATGGAGCCCAAGTTTGAGTTCTCCGTCAAGTTCAACACGCTGGAGTTGGATGACAGCGACATGGCTCTGTTTCTAGCCGTCATCATCCTGAGCGGAGGTGAGTCAAAGGCAGACTGTAAGGAAATTCAATGGAAAGAGAACACTGTGGCCGACACTTCAGCGTCAGCTCAATGGCATAAGCTTGGGCTGTTTTGCTGATGTACTGAATGTTAATATCAACCCTCAGTTGCATTTTTACTGCAAATCTAACCACAATGTCTGTGAGTCACACTGTGGGTATCGAGCTGAAAGCAGACTCGCGTGATCAGAGCCATACATGTGAGATTGTGTCATACAGTTAAAACTGGCAGGTTTACATTTGGCTCATTGTGAACATTGATCTGAACTCATCTTTAGTTTTATTCACAGCACGATTTTAAAAGCAACAGTGCCGTTATCACATGTTTATTGGCAATTCATGACCGTTTAATCTCTAAATCTCAACCTTGAACTTTGATGATTAAAATCACCTAAAGGACAACAAAGTTATGAAAAAAATATGGAAATGACGTGGGATTTTAGCATTTACAGTACAGTACACTTTTTTCCTAAATTCTCATTAGTGTAATGGAAAAAAAGAGGTTAAAAATAGTTTTTTTAAATGTATTGTCATTATCAATAATAAAATTATTTTTTATTTGTGGTTTTATGATCAATTATTATTCATTTATATTAATAATATTTTATTGGTGGTTAATTGTTAATTATTA
This sequence comes from Triplophysa rosa, assembly GCF_024868665.1. Classification (NCBI taxonomy): domain Eukaryota; kingdom Metazoa; phylum Chordata; class Actinopteri; order Cypriniformes; family Nemacheilidae; genus Triplophysa; species Triplophysa rosa. Next base: position 2,774,122 of record NC_079909.1, on the reverse strand, counting down.
TTATTTATAATAAAACATATTTTTTATTTGGTGTTTTATATTATCGTAATGTAAAAATGAATATTAGTTTACTTTTTAATATGTATTATTTACTAATTAATTGCTTATACATTATTCATTTATAATTATTTATCTAAATATTTATTGGTGGTTAATTGTTAATTATTATTATTTATAATAAAAAATATTTTTATTTGGTGTTTTTTATTATCGTAATGTAAAAATGAAGATTAGTTTACTTTTTAATATGTATTATTTACTAATTAATTGCTTATACATTATTCATTTATAATTATCTAAATATTTTGTATTTATTCATGGTAAAAGAGTGTAATTGTAGGTGTTTAGATTTTATTAATTTAGTTTATTACAGTAATACATTTACTTTTTTTTTTATAGTACTTTATAGTTTTTACACAAATATTTGTGAGAGTTGTAAAAAATCTCAAAAATCTCAAAATGCAGCAACAAAATATCAATGATATCAATTCAAGCCTAAAAACAAGAAAACACAAATAAAGCCCAAAATAGAAGAAAAAAGAATCTGGTGGTTTCTCGATGAGCATACAGTTTTTGATCCACTCTTGTTTTTCGGTGACAGATCGACCCGGGCTCTTGAACGTTAAGCCCATTGAAGATCTGCAGGAGACCGTTCTTCATTCTCTGGAGCTTCAGCTGAAGACCAATCATCCCGACTCTCTTCAGCTCTTCGCCAAAGTCCTGCAGAAGATGACGGATCTACGGCAGCTGGTGGCCGATCACGTTCAGTTGGTTCAGCTGCTGAATGAGACGGAGGTCGACTGGTGCTTACACCCCCTTCTGCAGGAGATTATAAGAGACTTGTACTAATTGTGTGGTTTGCTGATAAGTCATTTTGAGTTTTGGTTTACCGCTCTGATGTGGGGGGTGATGTTTTTGCACTGTTTCAAACCTTTGTCGACAGAGAAACTAGAACAGAGCGTTGCTTTTTGGTCAGCAAGCGCTTTGTGATTCGTTTCTGGCTTTCGAGACAAAAGAGTGGCGTTTGCTGCCCATTGCAAGGACCCTGCTTGAAAGGACAGTGTCACTGTGAATATGTTTTACAGGGTGAAACATGGCCCTTACAGATAAAGCCATGGACATAGAAGTGACACTCCATTTTTAATAATAATAAAAAACATTTTCCTTTTAATACGACAGTTCATTTTTATCACTGTAAAAAAATGGAGTGCCACATATATGGCCAACTTAGGACTGCAATAAAAGTGACTGGTTTTTGGACAAAAACTAAAAACCTTGAGTATCTCGATATATGCACCAGCTACTAAATGTACCAAAGAGTTTGTATTTGTCCCGTATGACAGGAACAATACACCCGCAGCTTTAATATTTCTCACAGCTTTTCATTTTGCTTTTAGCAAATGAAATTCTTTCTTACATCTTTCTTAAATTTGCTTCTCGCTTCAATGATGTGCCATTTGCATTTATCATGTTTGGACATTTTTTTCATGGATATTGTGAGGGATATAATGATTTTCTTTATTTTTCTCAGTCAGGAAGTAAAAGTTGAAATCATTCCAAAGCCTTAATTGTTGACTTTAATTGCCAAAATGTATGTAAATATAAAAACGGATTTTACAAGGGAGCGTTTGAACTCAGTTGTATTTGAATATGTAAATAAATATTTTCAAGCTACAATTATTTTAGGTCTCTGGATTTATTGTGCTGTTACACTCCCCAAGTTTTTCCATGTTTTTTCTTTCAAGTTGATGTCTTCCTATTAAAGTTTTGATCAGGCAAATGTGCGTGCAGTCCCGTAACACGCAAAGCTACAGTCATTACGTCATCCTTTTATAGCGTGTCTCTGAACACACCCTGTTGTGATTGCAAAACGTGAACTTCAATGCACCCCGCTGTAGATGTATATCTCCCCTGACAAAATGCAATTTCCAGCTGCTGACTGGAATATTTCTTCCTCTTGATATGGCATGTTTTGAAATGTGCGTTAAAGAAACACGAAGGGACTTGAAGGATAATAGATGTTTGATCACATTTTACGATACACAAATAATAAACAGAACTGTTTTATTTGATGTACTTTTCTTTCATAGAGGTCATAAACGGGGAAAGTAAAACCTGGCAATCCATTATTGCCTATATTTGTACAATTCCACCGCTAATAGATGTATCTTTCACAATCTCGAGAAGAAAACCTGCGAGTCGGGTTTCACACTGTAGTTGTACACTTAAACATTCTGAGTGCTCGTATCACTCTTGTATTATGATATCCCTATTATGGGAAAATTGTTTTATACATCAGCGATATTTCATAAACTTGAATCCTCGTGAGACACAGACGGGAATGGATGGTTTCAAGTGGACTGGCCCTTGCGACGCTAAAACACGGCCCTGTTCTCTTCTGTTCTGATGAGGATGATTAAATGTGTTTTTGTGTTGTGTCAGCACGTCCTTACTTTGTTGCTATCAATTCCCCGGAGACTTCATCCTGCCAAGACGCTTTATGCACAATGCCAAGTCATTTCAGAAAATACATTTCCCTGCTTTTTTAAATCTTGAGAGGAATGCAGCCAAAGAGCACCATTCCAGTGTCAAACATCTGTGTTTTTTCTCTGAGAAGAGAGGAGTTGTGTGAGGATGATGCCTGAGGAAACTCACCTGCTGGAAGGAAAACAAATGCAGTGCGTGAACAATGTTAAAGGAACACTCCACTTTGTTTTGGAAATAGGCTCATTCTCCAACTCCCCCAGAGTTAATAAATTGAGTTCTGCCGTTTTGAAATCTATTCAGCCGATCTCCGGGTCTGGCGATAGCACTTTTAGCATAGCTTAGCATAGATCATTGAATCCAATTAGACCAGTAGCATTGCGTTCAAAAATGACCAAAGAGTTTCGATATTTTTCCTGTTTAAAACTGGACTCTTCTGTAGTTATATCGTGTGCTAAGGATATGATATGATTAGGAACTATACTTCCATTCCGGCGTAATAATCATGGAAGTTTACTGCCGTAAACTGGCATCCACACTCTTCAAAATAAAGGGCCTTTCTCAGGCTGTATCTGCTTTCAAAAAGCTTTTAACATAGACTTTTTTTAGGATACTAAAATGTTTTTGATCGTTGAAAAAGATCCTGCAGACTATAAAAAGAAAGAAATGGTTCTTCCTCTATATAAAGCACCTTTATTTTTTACAAGTTTAAAACTAGTAGGGTATGAGCACTGTGAAGTAGTCACATTAAACGGAATTTTTAGTTTTCATTGTTGTGTATTTACATGAATTATTATGGGTAAATAAAGAATGAAAAAACGAGAAAAAAATGTAATTTTTATTGTCATCCATTTGTGGTGAAACAAATGTGTGCGGTTGTGTTGAAGGGAAAGTTTACAGTCAAGTTCCAAACCTGTTTAACACAAAAGAAGATATTTTGAAGAAAGTGGGAAATCAGACTGTTCTGGTCATTATTGACTATAGATTATTACTATAGTAGTCAAATTGCCCCAGAATTGTTTAGTTACCAAAATCCTTCAAAATATCTATCTTTGTGTTAAGCAGAACCAAGAAAGTAAAAAGTAACAAGTTCACTTATGTGTGTCAGTGTCAAAAATAAACTTGAAAAACTAAACAATATTTGTCCCCTGGAATTTCCGTTCAGGGACATTTTTACCCTAAAGTTTCCAGTTCTCTGCTAACTTTGTACTAAGCCTATAACGTGGACTTACAAGAGAAAATATATATTACATATTGAATAAATAAATATAAACTATATTTTCTACAGAGGAATGTTTTACCCATTCTCACTTTTGACTTAACGTCCTACTTTTTAAAATATTATTTAAAATATTTAAGCCCACACATAAACACATAATTACATATGCCTACATATAAACAAAATGAATGTTTACTATATTCATAAACAGTGGTGTATATATACAGTTTAGTATATATTATACACATTCTGTGTTTATATAGCCCACTAATATACTTTGTAATTAAATGTGGAAATGTAAGTAAAAACATTAAACAAATTTAAAGCATTGTATAGCCTATAGCCTTTTGTATAGTCAAGAGATAAGATATCAACCGTTGATATTTTACTAATAAATGTAGCATTTATAACTCACTGATATGAGATTCATAGCCTACTTTACATATACATTTATAATAGCCTCATAGTGGTTCCTCTGGACACTGTCTTATAATGCAGCATTTTTAAAGCAAAACTTCACCCGTAATAAAACATATGGGCTGCTGGTTTGACTTTCCTGTGAAACACTAAAAGAAGCTGGGTTTTGAAGAGTGTCATTGGTATTGTTTATAGGAGTAAATGATCATAGAAATTGTTTTGGGCCATTTTTTCTTGTCAACATTGTCTTCATCCAAAGTAGGTTTTAATAAAAACCCAGGCAGCAAATGGACAGACTTGTTTATCAAAGAGTCTTACATAGTAAGAAGTTACTTTAATAAGAAAACCTCCTGACTGATGATTTTGAAAGCTGAGTTAACTTTTAAAACTAAGAAAAACTTTCTATTCTTTATATCAGGTCATTTTTGTATTGTTGTATTGCGTCACTTTTTACACATCTTTAGTGATGCTACGTATACTAACATTTGCACGTATAAAATGTTTAACTGAAACGTATCAACTTAGTTGGAAAACATACCACCACGGCCCTCTGCTGGCTCATAAAACTCATTACATTTAAAATGTTTAAGGAAATGTGTGGATAAATTGGTAACATCAGGTAATTATTCATATCGAATTGGGTTATTGAATATTTATTAACCACATATAACACAAAACTTATTTTAAATTTAAATGTAACTGCAGGCCAATTTGAACTTCAGTCGGAACTGAAGACGATATTTGCTGAAGCGCTACGGATGTTATTTAATGTGACACCGCAACTCACATGGGCTGGCAGAATGCATTAAAGCATGAAACTTCTGTCAAACAAACACAATCTGTGATAGACACCTAAAGTAATGTTGTTTATGTGATGTGAGGGATATTTCCTTCATGACTGAAGCTGTGTTTCAAGCGCCTAAACGGCGAGCGAAGATCTATGAATCATTTGAAGCTCCTCTTCCCATCAGAGAAGATGAAGATCACATCATATACAGAGCAGAAATCATCAATCATCATGTCATAGTGAAACATCCTCTTCACATACAAGCTTTGTATGACAGGGTGAGACGCACTTTTTCACTGCATATTATACATGTGTTTCAAAGTCTTAAATGAAAAGCTTTTGAATGATACCTATAGGTGATGGATGTTATGGACATGTGAGTATCATTATAATAGGTTTTTGTATTTTGTTACATTGTTAATCTTTGATATTCGTTTATACTTACCTGACACATCTAATGCTGATCATTTGATTTGTCATGATAAGTTATTATACCACTTTAAACTGTTTATTTTGCTCTCTTTCTGAAGGGTTATTTTGGTAAAGGAGTATTTTCTAGGTCCAGGCCTGAACACAGGATCTCTCAACAATGGAAATGTGGGTATAAACTTTTTTGGTTGTTTTTATTTTTAATATCTAACCTATATATTTTGTAAGTATACTTCATATATTTGTATATATTCCTCTTGTTTATTAGGTATTGGCGACAGGTATCTTCCTGTGATAACAGCATCAGAGTAAGATCTTAAATCGTTTAAGTTCATTTTGAGTGATTTAATGTAAATACTTAATCTAATGACGATTTCATTTCTTCCAGGTATCAGAAACGTGTGAGCTGGGCGCGGGCCGCTCTCTTTATGCAGGGTTTGGATGATGAAGCTGTCAGTCATGCACTGCAGACCCTCACAAAACCTGTGGAGCTTGATATCGGTGAAGAACATGACCCAGAACCCATCAATTCTCAAGCAGGACATTTCGATGGGTCATCGGTGGACCACTTAATGGATTGCACGTCTGGTGACGCAGATCGAAATGATGAAAACGCTGACGTGGTCCAGACTGACACTATAAAGCCTCAACGACAAGGAAACCCACGTTATGATCCATTGGCTGAACTCTGTCCTGATGAACCTGAAGCACTGACTGAAGAAAATGAGGATTCAAGAGTGAATGTGAAGTGCAAACGACATGATGATTGGATCATTCATTGTGGCTGTAGAGCGGATGATAACCAATCACTGAGTTCAAAGCATCGAGTACCAGACGCTGACCCTTCTGATGGTTATGAATATGTTTTGGTGGAGAAAGCTGAAGATGATCACGAGAACTGCACCAAGGACAACGTCTCAGTTGTAAATCAAACTATATTTGTTTTTACACAATGAAATACTAGGATTGTGACGTTTCCATGCAATACACGTTATACTGGGATCACAACATGAAGAGTTTATTTGCAAAAATAGATAACTTGACTTTCAAAAGTCATGTTTGTATTGTGTTAGTTTTTTGTTGTTGTTGTTATTATTACTTAATCGAAACAACCCAACTGCAGTTTGATTGAAATGACTTGTAAAGCACAATATAAAAACTTGATTAAAAAAAATAAAGTTCTGTTTTTGCAAGTTAACTCTTCATATATATATAATACACAAAATTGGAAAAGAATGAAACTGAAATGCAGGTTCCACATTTTTATTGCACACACAACAACATGGTTTAATTGAACATTCTGTGTGTAAAATAATACAAGTTGAATTTGGTTTATCACAAAAAACTAAATTCTAACACAAATTTAAATGACGGAAGGATTTGAAAAAGCTAATACCTAAGAGATAACAGGAAATAGCAGGAGAAATCTTTGACAACACTGGTCACATGTTGACAGCACTACCAATAGGATTAAAAAGATATGTTCTAAAAATATTGCTGTTTTATGATCACATAATATATTGTTACAGCCCTATGAAATACCAAAAGATTTAGAATAAATTGCTATAGATGTAAAAAGATCAGTTCAGTCACAATTCAGCATGTAAATATTGTAGTGACATTATTTCCAGTTAGATTTTGCATGCTGCACATTCAGTCAAGTTATTTTGAAACATTTTATTTTAAATGTAGTGTCAAATTTACCAAAAGCAAAACACACCTGAAGCCAGAATAATCTACAAATTAAAGTTCAAATAGATTGCAAAACATTGTGGAGAAAAAAAACGATATTGTTAAACTTCAAAAAATATATATGCACAACTTTCAAAATCATTTATGTTTATTCAAAAATGTTTAACAACTTATTTTGGTTATTTCTAAAATAACCAACAACATGCAATTAATAATAGCCGTGGAGTGGCCTAAAACTGAAGAGTCAGAAAAATACAAACCGTTTTTATCTTATGGCTGTTAAAACCTAGTAGTATAAGGTTATTTTAATATTGTCAGTTTTAGGTCTGCAAAAATCATGGCCATTAATGAAATCTTTAAAAGTTATAGGGAAATGAAGTTATATACATTTCTATTGTGACGCCTGGCTCACAAAATATTTGTAAAAAATCCCTATTCACTGATGACATATAAATCAGGAAAATTGACTCCTCAAAGAGTGTGAGAAAGTGCCGTCTTATTTACAACCTGCATGTTTGTTAAAGAGCTGTCTTCAACCCTTCAGAAAACGTTGAGGATATTTGCAAGTATGAATGTGTTAATACGGTCATTTCTTTGTGTCAGGATGGATGTGGGAGGTTGGAGTGTAGGATAAACCCTTTCAGCATGATGGAGTACCTGCAGCTCACTTATGAAGAAGTACGTCACACATCAGCGCCACAGAATAACATCAGTGTGTCGACATATTGAATATTGCAGCATCTTTTCCCAGCCCTGAACGCTTCTCAGCCCCTGTGGTCTGTGCTTTATCTGTCAAGTGTGACTCAAGTAGCATAAAAAACATTTCGGTAGTGCTTGTATTGTTTCAGCTGGATGTATTAAAGAGGTTTCACTCGACTGAGCCAATGCAAACAGCAGAATTCAAGCAGTGAATACATTTGGTTTTATTTACTGTATTTCACTGTAGCTTACTGAAATCACACCCAGGAGTCTGATGTAAGGGTCAGAAATGTGATATTTTATCATTGATCATTTAGCCTCCCAACGGTATGCCGGCTTTGATCCAAATGCGGTGTGATTTAAGACACATCCTAACATAACCCTGTTAGCAGCTGGGTGGATGAGAGTACTTTTTCTTTCCACATAATAACGTTTTTATTTTTGTATTTCAGGCTTTTTTCCTGGTTTATGGACTTGGATGCCTGTCAGTTTATTACAGTGGGGTAAGTTTCATCTCCTGCTGTGTACTCATAATCGGCATCATTGTGTGTTTGTCAAGTTTTCCCTTTGTTTGTTTACTTCAGGAGCCTCTATCGATTCTTGAGGTTTGGTCGATGTTCCGCTCAGTCCAGCCCAACTTCTCAATCACCTACGCGGCCTATCACTATTTCCGTGCCAAAGGCTGGGTGCCGAAGACGGGAGTTAAATATGGAACTGATTTAAGTAAGCATAGGAGAATATTACACATTTTCAACAAAACCTAAATCTACATCAAATTTTATTTGTAAAAAAGCAGAAAAAGCACCTCTGGCATTTTTCAAGGCATCTCCACAACAAATGTTGCAAACCATGTCCAGGCTGTAAAATTAAACTGAAATAAAAAAATATGAAGATATGCAAAATTTTAGAAAACTAAATTAATTACTTTTTTCAATTTTAAGGATTTTAATCTAGGTACTATTTTGGTGTCTTAATCAAATGAAAAAATGTAGTTACTTATAATACATTTAATAATGAATAATAATAACAACTTTTGAAGAACAAATTTGAACATCACTAGTTCACAGAAAGTAGCAGGAAAGTGGCACAAAGTATTGTTTACTCATGTTTATTATTTATAAATAATCAGAAATGTTGGTTATGGCTGTGGTAATACACAATAGATGTCTCTTTAAAAGTATTCAATATTTCCTGTTTGTAGAAGCGATATTAGAAACCTTGAAAGCACTAGGTGTGACTCCTAACTATCTGAAAACTTCACACATGTTTATAGACGGTTTCAAAGCAACAGCGTTACTGCGCATGCACGCTTTTGTGGCCGGTGTGTGATGACAAATCCTGTTTGTGCCCGCTTAAGAACCCGCGTGGCTAAAAGAACTTCGAATGGGTACTCTTTTTAGCGCCTGATTGCATTATTACAAAATTACATTACGATTAATGTCCCTAGTACTTTGTTGAAATGACCATTATTGTCTTTTTCACTAAATGCTTCATATAATAGTACATAGATGAGGCTATGGGCAGTGAAATCAAACAAATCTCGTTCTTACTGTTTTAGTTATTTACTATAATAAAACCATGGTAATTTTAAGATATCAAAAGTGATGTTGACCAAGAAATACTTGCGTGTATGTTACATCAAGCTTTGACAAAAAATGTTTTTCGTAAACTTAAAATTCAACATGTCATTTTAATGCTTTTATTTTACACTGCATATTTAGCTCACTAGAAGCAAACGCAGCTTCGATTAGCCATACAACAACATATCGAGATAACAACTTTGTGATCAGGCATTACAACTACCTACTAGGCCCTAAGCGGACACAATTCACATGGGTGCATTTTTCATGACACCGGTACACATTCACATTCCTAGAATCCCTGAAAATAACTTTCTGAAAACAAGCAAAACAAATAAAGTACATTGCTAAAGTACATTAGCTAGTATTTAAAAGTATGTCTAGCTAGAATTATTTTGGGTTACCAGTTGAAGAACCGTTACTTGGCTAAACTAAAATGCGACAAAGTTACAAGACCCAAATTGTTTATTTAATAAAAATGAACATAACAAAAGTCAACAACTTGTTTATTTAATCAAATTAGCATCCAATACAATTATACAAATTGTTTACTTAATACAATTAACATCCAATCAAATTCAACAAATTGTTTATTTAATACAATTAACATCCAATAAATTCAACAAATTGTTTATTTAATACAATTAACATCCAATAAAATTCAACAAATTGTTTATTTAATACAATTAACAGCCAATAAAATTCAACAAATTGTTTATTTAAAGGTGCCATGAATTAAAACCACAATTTTAACCCGAGCTTTTGTTATATAAGAGGGAATTGTATTCACGCGAACATCCTGTAAGTGTCAGAATTGAAAACGCCCTTGTTACTGAAATTAAAACTGTTATTGACACCAGGCCCAGCCAACGCCAGGTTCTGGAATGCACCTATAGGTTGAACACCGCCTCCACAGAAGAATATTAACGACTACTTCTCCAGCCCCGCCCCAATTCTGAAGTAACACAAGTGGCGCGGAACCAGATAGAGCGAGCAAGCAATAAACAAACATGCCGCTAAAGATCGCAAAATATTGTGCCATCCCTGGTTGTGGAAGAACACAGTCGCTGCATAACCTTCCTTTGGATTCTGACAGTAGGAATGCGTGGTTTACGTTCATTTTTAAAGACGTTCCAGCTCACGTGGGGAAAACATTGAGTGTTTGTTCGCTTCATTTCAACGCGGCTTCATGAACAAGTCACAGGTTGACACTGGATTTGCGGAGAGACTAAAATTAAAAAGCAGTGCTGTGCCGTCAATATTGGATCCGATATGAATGGCGCAGCAATCTTATGTGAGTAAAACATTTTTGTACTAGATCGCTTGATATGCCCTGATAGTATTACCTGGGGACCTCTAGTCATTTGTATTAATTGCAGATGTTGTCTGTGATCTTCAGCCCGTGCGAATCGGGATCTCTGTGATTTGGCGGGCTCATAAATCATTTTTCAAGGTTTTATCCACCGTTTGCGAATAATGGATGTGTTTTGGTATTATTTCGGGTGCTGGGTCATATCCATAAGTTACCGGGAGTCTCCCGTTTGTTTATTTATCATGGAAACTCTCGTAACATTTGAGACCGCGATCGCAGTGATCTTCTGTCTGGTTCGAGATCACGGGTCTCAAATGCTGAGAGGTGCGGTCATATATCACTAAACACCATACAACTATAGGCTATACAAACTATATGCAAAGCCTTGCCATCACATCCTGGAAATAAGTCAGTCAATTTGAGTAAAATCATCCCGTACGAATGCGTCACATGAAATACTGATGTGGGGAGGCAATTTATAAATCACACTAGGTCCTCAGATAATACTAATCCCGTGCGAATGGTGCTTATGTGTAACCTAATGTTACGTCTCTAACTAGGGCTGTCACGATTATGAAATTTGGCTGACGATTAATTGTCTAATAAATCATTGTGATTATGACGATTAATTGTCTGTTTTAGAGCTTTGACTTTTAATTCTCATACATTTTTTGTTCAGCTTTGAAATGACCATATTGTTCTGAATATAAAGACTATGTTCTTTTACTTGGAAATACATAGGAAAAAATTGGGTCATCATACTTAAGGTTTAGGCTTTTACCTGTCAATAATACAACCGCCAAATACTTGTAAATTAAGTAAATTGATCAGGAGTGAATTGAAGCCACCATTAAAATGCTATCAGTCATAGAAATGCTTCTAGTCTGTTTTTTTCTCACTTGCAAGACTACAATATAAGTTTACTTCTATGTTAATGAGATTTTGGTAGACTGGTTTTCACACTGAAATAATATTAAATTGTACTGCAGGTTATTTTTATGGTGTATGCTTTAGTTTTATTTAAAGTGATTGTGTTGCGGTGGTACATTTTACAAGTATTACCATGCTTTTGTTACAATATATACAATAAAATATGCAGATGCACTACAGCTCCCCCTAGTGTCTTCTAGAGAGATGTGCAATAATTGCGATGATCTGAAACCATTGCGATGAGGTCAAACAATAGCGATGAGATGATTATTTAATAATCGTGACAGCCCTATCTCTAACCAAATTCACAGAAGGCTCCAACTAAGTTTACTACGCAAACTGCCATCCAATCAAATCAGTGGGCGTTTACTTCCAAGTCTTCAATGGCGGCACACCCATTAAAACAGAGCATTTGTTTGAATGGGGCCTCAAAGCCCGGGTAGAAAATAGCCTATTACTTATTGATTTGGATGTTTTTGAATGTAAAAACCACGCGAACGTCATAAGTAGACCTCATACAACAGTATAAAACAATAAACAAGCCCAGTTCATGAGACCTTTAATAAAATTTTAATTCAACAAATTGTTTATTTAATTAAATTAACATCCAATAAAATTCAACAAATTGTTTATTTAATACAATTATTATAATATCAAATATGAATATAAATTAATATGAATATAAATGGATTAAAATATAAATAGTTATATTATTAACCACAAGACAGGCCGATCAACAAGTTAACTTTGAGCCAGACGTTTGCGACTGATGAAACCGTCTATATGTTGTGTGTGAATTAACGTCAATAAAACATGTACATATGTTCATAATATACTGTAGTACTGTATGTATTGTTGGACTTTAAAGGCAGTCCTGCATGTTCGTATTTAATGTTATTGCCTGTAAACCAGGTTAGATTTGTAGCAGTTTGAAATCTTCAGACGTGAGCTCTGTCCCTTTAAAACATTAAGGCTAACCCTGGATCGACTGATTCTAGCTGCTGATGAGAGATTTTCCGAGTAGTGTCGGTAACACTTGAGGACGGCAGGTGAATTATTCAGGTGTGTTAAGCATTGCTTTGCTTGCCCTTCTGTCCCGTTTCAACGCAGTCTCGGGGCACAGGGTGGAAAGTTCAGGAACAGCGTCTGAATTGATGGACACATGACTCTTCTACAGCATGATAGAGTTCATGCTTCAGGGCCCGTATTCTTAAAGCTTCTAAGAATCCTCTAAGAAAGCTCTTAATTTAGCTTAAAAACTTCTACGTAGGAGTCTTAGCTTAAAAACGATTCAGGACCAATCTGAGAGAAGCAAGGAAAAAAGAAAAACTTTTATCTTTGCGAGGAGGCGGGGCTGACCCCGTTGCTATGTATGACACAGTCTTTTAAAGACTGTGATTGGTTGGTTGACTAAGAAGGAAAAAGGAGCGCTTTTAAGTATAGGGTCATTAGTTTGAAATTGCATACGTCTTTTTTCCTGTTTTACCATACTCACGCACTATATACAGTATATATATACAGTGGCTTGCAAAAGTATTCATCCCCCTTCATTTTATTCACATTTTGTTATGCTGCTGCCTTATCTTAAACTACTTTAAATGATTATCTTTTTACATTAATCTACACTCCATGCACAATAATGACAAAACAAAAAACAGATTTTTGACAGCTTTGCAAATTTATTAAAAATAAAAAACAAAATTAAGTACATTGCATAAGTATTCATACCCTTTTCTGGGACACTTGAAATTTAGCTCAGAAGCATTAGTTTTGCTTGTTGATGTTTCTACACTTCGAGTGGAGTTAACCTGTGCCAAATTCAATTGAATAAGTATGATTTGGAGCGGCACATACCTCTCTATAAAGGGTGCAACAGCTGAAAATGCATATCAAAGTAAAAACCAAGACATGAGGTCAAAAGAACTGCCAGTAGAGCTTTGAGACAGGATTGTATCAAGGCACAGATCTGGGGAAGACTTCTGAAAAAAATCTGCTGTATTGAAGGTTCACAGAAGCATGTAGCCTCCATTTATCCTCAATGAAAGAGGTTTGGAACCACCAGATCTCTTACTTGAGCTGACCTCCTGTCCAAACTGAGCCATCGATGGAGAAGGGTCTTGGTTAGAGCGGTGACCAAGAAGCTGATGATTACTCTGGTTGAGCTCCATGATCATATATGGAGATGGGAGAAACTTACAGAAGGACAAACATCACTGCAACACTCCACCAATCTGGGCTTTATGGCTTAGTGGCCAGACTCAAGCCTTTGCTCAGTGAAGACACATGGAAACTTGAAATATGCAAAAACGTACTTCAACGAATCTTTCAAACTGTCAGAAACAAGATATTCTGGTCTGATGAATCTCAGATTCATGCATCATGTCTGGAGAAAAACAAGCACTGCTCAACACCTCTACAATACCGTCTTAACAGTAAAGTGTAGTGGAAACAGCATCATGATGTGGGGGTGTTTTTCAGCTTCAGGGACTGTACACAAAATACAGAGATAATGATCATGAAAACCTAGCCCAGAACATTCAGAACCTCGGACAGGGCAGAAGGTTCATTCTCCAACATGACAATGATCCTAAGTACACAACTAAAACAATGCAAGAGTGGCTTATGGACAACTCTGTCTATGTCCTTGAGTGGCCCAGCTAGTGCTTGAACCCAACTGAACATCTCTGTAGAAACCTGAAAATGTCTGTACTGATGATCTCCATCCAACCTGACAAAGGATCTGAGGAGAAGAATGGCAGAAAATTGCCAAATGCAGATGTGTAAAGCTTTTCACATCATACCCAAAAAGATTTGAGTCTGTAAAGGGGCTATAACCATTTTCTGAGTTGAGGGTATGAATACTTATGCAATGTACTTATTTATTTATTTTTTAATAAATTTGCAACGCTGTCAAAATCAGTTTTTTGTTTTGTCATTATTGTGCATAGAGTGTAGATTAATGTAAAAAAAATAATTTAAAGTAGTTTAAGATAAGGCAACAGCATAACAAAATGTGAATAAAATGAAGGGGGATGAATACTTTTGCAAGCCACTGTATATATATATATATATATATATATATTATATTCTTTATTTTTTTATTTACCATGCTGTTAATGTCAACGTATTTGATAGAAAATGAACAGTGGCACAATAATTTTCTGTAGTGATTTCTTCTATGTCTGGCGCTATGGCATTTCTGCGCTATCTTGGAGATGTTAGCGTGTCTCTAATAGGATCGATCACAAACATCTAATGTGTTGTGTCTTATTAATTCACTGTCATTCAATTCAATGTCATTTAATGTTATAGTGCGTTTACAATTTGCATTGCATCAAAGCAGCACACACACAAAAACAATAAAAAAAATCTGATAAACCTTTAAAGCGAAATGGAAATTGTCATGCATTGCAACACATTTCTTCTCACTTTTCGTGTTTCGTCCATTTTCTCTGCTGCTAAAGAATCTCTAAATAAAGTCCTCTTCGCTACTCCTAAAATTTTGAACCTTAAGAGCTCTTTTAAGGGTTAAGATGCTTTATGAATGTATTTTTTCTTTACTGGGATATTTTCTATAATTCTAAGGGGAAATGCCCACATTTCTAAGAATTTTCTTAGAATTTTGTCACTAGGAGCAATTCTTTGCGCTAAGATTTTTCATGAATATGGGCCCAGGTTTTTTGTGCTTGTTCTTAATTAGTCTCTGATTCCTTACTTTCCAGTGCTGTACCGAAAAGGACCACCGTTTTATCATGCAAGGTTTGTTCATTTTTGCTCTCATGATCATCATTTTTCAATCAGTTAAAACTGCAACATTTCGGAGAGACTGGATTTTAATGTTTATATATTTATATGAATGTTATTTATATTAATATTTAAATGTCTTGAAACTAACATTTGAGTAAAATAGTTAAAGTAAGAGTAAAAAAGTCATTTTATTAACATAAAAGATCCTTTATTTAGACTAAACAATCTAGGTGGGACTTCTATTTAGACATAAATATGGCTGCAGTCTTTAGACCTGGGCTAGTTCACCCAAAAATGAAAATTCTGTCATCAATTACTCACCCTCAAGTTGCTCCAAACCAGTAGAAGTTTCTTGTTCGGTTGAACACAAAGAAAGATATTTGGAAGAATGTTAGCAACTGATATTTCTGGGGCACCATTGACTCCCATAGTAGGAAAAAATAGAATGGTAGCCAAAGGTGCCCCAGAACTGTTTGCTTTCCTAAATTCTTCTAAACATCTCATCACAAAAAAAATGATACAATAATTTCCCTTACTATGGGAGTCAATGTTGTCCGTCCAGAAATGTCAGTTGCTAACATATTTGCAAATATCTTTCTTTGTGTTCATCAGAACAAAGAAATGTGTACAGGTTTGGAACAACTGGAGGGCGAGTAAATGATTACAGAATTTTCCTGTTCCTTTAACAGCTTGTTTTACTTGTAATATACAGAATGTACTTTTCACTTAAGGGGGTGTCACATCTTACTCCACTCGCCCTTATTCATGCTTGCTTCTTCTTAAAACAAGCACATTTCTATAGTTTTCTAATAGGAGTAAATGCTCTATTGTTGTCATGTTCAGTTATTCAGTGGTGGTGGATAGAGCAGATGATTCATTCACAGGGTCGGCCCTGCGGCCCTTCACATGGAGATCTCTCGCTGCTCTGAGCAGAATCACTGGCAATGTTTCAAAGGTAAAGTCATTTTCTGCATGTAGCCATCGTTGACATTATGCATATAAAGAAATATAAACAAGAAGGACTGTTTGTAAAGCCTGACAACAGAACCTGATACACACAAAGCAATTTAAGTGTTATCCTAATAAATATCACAAGAAATGACAAAGCTTACTTCACCCAAAAATGACAAATCTGTACTTATTTAGGCTTATTCCATTTCAAATCCAAATGCTGTTACATCAAACATTTGAATTTCCATTTTTCTGTTCCACAAACATACTGTAAAATAAATAACGGCAAATTTTGAGTTTGAAATGAAATTTTGCCCTTTTTCGACTCTTGTCATTATTAGGTAAGTATGCTTACAGAAAAATGACCGAGTGAAAGCTAACATTCATGTCTCATACAGGAACTGATGCTCTGCTACGTCATCACACCGTCAGAAGACATGTTCTCATCTCCAGAATGTCTGAAAAGGCTCACAGTACAGGTAATAAACCACATCACACTTTGCTTTAAGAGTTGAAGTGCTTTTTTTTCGTTTAAATCTGTGGTGTGATATTATTTGTGTTGTTGCAGGAGGTCATCGTGAGCAGATGGGTCTCCTCTAAAGAGCGAACCGAGCAGGATGAACTCTAAATAAGCCAGCATTCCTCTCTCCATTCCATCAATATTTATTGTGAAGTGGAAAGAATTTTATTTGTTTTTCTTGTGTTTGTCTTTCTAAAAATGTCCATACAATGACCCTCGGAAGCAAAAAGTAATAAATGATGGATGTTAAATATACATGAACGCTAAACATCATTGTAGTGTAAGGTTTATCATTTAACGTCATGAGCTGGGATAGTTCCCCCGAAAATCTTTTACTCACCCATCTTTATGACTCTCTTTTAACACAAAAGAAGATATTTTGAAGAAAGTTGGTAACCGAACAGCACTGTGCCCCATTCACTTCTATTGTATGGACACAAAACCAATGCAAGTGAATGGGGGCCAGTTAACATTCTTCATAATATCTTCTTTTGTGAGAAAGTCATACAGGTTTGAAATGAGAAAAGGGTGAGTAAATGATGACAGAAGCTTCATTTTTGGGTGAACTATCACTCAGTCCTATTGTGACGCAGACCGCCGTGACCTCAAACACAAGCGTTCAAACTAACCTACAGTATTATCAACTCGTGAAACAGTTCTTTATTACATTTTCAGTTTATTTTCTTTATTATGGAGGTAAAAACAAAGGTACAGTTTTACATTAGGTCACTACTCGCCTCTTTCAAGTATCCAAACCCAAGCGTTTCCCGAAACAAACCTCATAAAGCATTCATTGGGGTGAAGCAAAAGCGTATCTGTTCCACAACAGCTTTACAAAAGTGGCATTGAAATTTAAGATGGTACAGAGCAGAGGGCGCATAAACGCATCACGCAATCAGACATCACCTTGATACAAGATATTAGAGAAATTATTTCATTCAATAAAAGGAACTCGGTGTTATTTTGTCCAGAAATTCTCCATTAAGTGGAATATATTCTGTCATCTTCCTCACTCGGAGCCTCTTGCGAGTTTCTCCGAGGACTGTTCATGATGTAGAAGTGATTCTGGGAAATCTCTCGACACAACATCATGTATTTGGTAGCTCTTCTAATGCGAGGCAGCACAAACGTGTGTGTAAATTCCTTTTTACTCAGGGCTGGCTTCGACTGGGTGGCCAGCACGCAGTTTATGAACATCAATGTGTAGTTGTAGCAATTGTGCGTTTCCTCGTGAAAGCTAAAAAGAACAGATGGATTACCA
Organism: Triplophysa rosa; assembly: GCF_024868665.1. Taxonomy (NCBI): domain Eukaryota; kingdom Metazoa; phylum Chordata; class Actinopteri; order Cypriniformes; family Nemacheilidae; genus Triplophysa; species Triplophysa rosa. The sequence goes on along the minus strand of NC_079909.1, from coordinate 2,756,094 downwards.
GCATGAACTTAAAATAGCATGATTTTTATTGTATTGCATAAACGTTTATTTAAAGTCCCCGTGAACCGGAAGTTGCGGTCGTTTTTACGACAGTGGGCAGGACTTTCATCTTTCTCTGCGATTTGATTGGATGTATAAAAACAGCCGTTGCATTTTGAAATGGCACTGGCAGCAGACTGGCAGTTGAAGGGGAGGAGTAATTTTGCTTCGCTAAATTAATAAATGTAAGTATACAGTAAACATTACATACAAAATAATAAATGAATAAATACTTCAATGCAAGGAAGAGCTGTATTTTGATGTTTGTGACAGTTAAAGATCACAGTGTCTTCTAGGCAACAACGGCCACTTCTGTTTCGCGTTAGTATGTCCCAGTGCGTGCATACAGTTTTGCTACGCACTAAAATGTATATACTTTTCCATAACAAAAACAGTACACACTTTAAGGGCATATAAGTAGGCGAATTGGGACGCAGCAAGAGAGTTGCGTCAACGGAAGTAAAAAATGTCACGCGTCACGTAATTCATGGTGTCTTCAGATCGTTCCAAGAAGTGATGTTTTCTCTTTAAATGCTTTATTTCTTTCATTTTTTTATTCCTTAAATGACTTGCGTCTTTAAATGGGTTAAAAGTTTACCTCAGTTGGTCTGTTTAATGTTACTTCACGCGTTACTAGTAACTTCCGGGTACTATTGAGAGCCTCCATGAACCGCCATTGTTGTGAAAAAACTGTTCCATTGGAGTCAACGGAGTTGACGCGACTCTCTCTCTCAATGGCCCTGCTCCGCCCGAGCCGTCTAACATGGATAGTCACTACAGGACGGAAGTGCAATTTGAACTAAAGATTATGAGGGAACACGATTCTTTAAAAGAGAATGACCCACATTGATAAACTATTTACAATAACCGCTGCAATATTTCATGAAAAAATAGGCATTGTAATTTTTTATTTCACTGGGACTTTAAAGCAAGCAGCATCTGTAAACACAGTGATGTACCGTACATGAGGCATCCGTCTGTTTACCTTTGCCATAGAGGATCCCACATCTGAGCGGAGGAGAACTTCTCCAGATACTCATCCCACTGACTGATCAGATTAAACATGTCCGGCTGAACCAGCGGGATGCAAATACAGCGCTCCCATCCCTGATGATCTCTATGGACACCCGTCCTGGTGTAATTGTAGACCACTCCTTCATTAAGAAAAAGAAATACATCTTACAGTCAAAATAAAGAACAATGTCACTTGATTGATGTGGAGTTTTTAACATATTGTGCAATACTGCAGGTCATATTCAGAGGTCATCATATTGATATTGAAATGTCCAAGCGGCTGGGGGAGACTGGGCCTCTATCTATCTTGTCACATGGGGCCTATATAATTATAACTGGATTTGAGTCCAGTTTAAAAAGATATGTTCCCCTTGGCAGCGGTTTGCTTTTCAGACTCAGAACTTATATTTTGAAACAGTTGTCTTAAAATGTTTATTATTTATTTATAAATATTCTGATATCAGGTTGGGTAGCAAGCAAACATCATACATCTGCACTGGCATCAGAGTCATTTTAGTTTGATATTTTGAATTAGCCATATACTGTATACGTGTATGTTCATTTTAGTTTAAGCCATTCTTGTGTGCTTTTTCAATACATTATCTCATTTGTTTTTATTTTTTTACTGCAATTATTAATCAACTGATTTTTTTATCAACTTAATCATATTTCAGTTTATTGCTGGGGCAACATTTCTCATTTTCATTCAGTTTTTAAGAAGTATTTAGGCATGATTTTTTTAATGTTATGCTAAAAAAATTACATGAATTAAGATTAATAAATCATGTAGAAATATTGTTCATTGTGTGTTCATGTTAACTAATGTTAGCAAATGAAACCTTATTGCAGTTGGTTCAAGTTGTCACATGTGTTTGTATCAGTTACGATTTTTTTTAAACTAGCAATGCTTTAATATTTTTGTATCTTAAATTGTGACTTTGTTGAAGTAGAGCCCTTAAAGACAACATAAACCGTGCAAAATGTGTGACAATTACCCCCGGTTCCCTCTACTGTGTAATATGAACACACCTTACTGTGAAATGACAAAAACAGCTCCGTACCATTTGTGTTCGTAACTCCTGTATGTAGATCAGAGTGGCCATCAAAGTCTCTGCAGGAAGAAAATAGCTGTAGATGTCACCTCAGTCCGTTAAACCTTTGCTTTGATAAGAATGAGAAGAACTTCTACAAGATGAAACCTGGTCCTACCTTAACACGCTGTCTTCAGTTGGTGCCACCAGAAAGGCACATGGGACTTTATGTCCATTGGAGAAAGGGTTTGGGATGCTGACCGGTGCTTCTTCAAGCCTCTTCCCACTGAAACGAACTCCACATTCAGGACATTCATCGGGAACAAAGCAACAAAAGATGTCCTTGTCACAGTGGTTGAATCTAATAATGCTCTTATCCATTGGGAGAGAACATAGAGAAGCAGCTGCGTGGCGTACGAGAGCTGCCCGGCCGGCATTAATGCCGCGGTCGAGAGAGACCAGCAATTGTGTTTCAATAGAGTGACGTTGATTGGAGTCGGATCTGGTTGCAGTTAACTCTAAACCTGTGGATCAGCTGGATCTGTTTGCACGCCAGCTTCTTTAATGTTCACCGATGCTCGCGTGCGTGTGGACAGAGCAGAGGATACGTCATGATGCTTGGAGCAGGACTGAATGAGACATGTGTGCATGCTTACCAATACAGACACCTGATTGTGCTTTATTTATTCAAGTTGAACAAGTAGTTGACACGGCATCTTTTATGTTGTTGGTTTAAATCCGACTGTTAAAGTATTTACAGGTTTACAAGCTGTCATGAGTAATTCAATCCCATCTGTCATGTGTAAATAACACCTCACACCACAGGCGTGGTTTCAGTCTACAACAGGCTTACTACTTCATAAACTTTTGCATAACCCATGAGTGTAGCGTTTTAAAAAACAACATGCGTCACGTGTGGTCCAGTTTGTAAAATCCGTGCTGTAATATTGTATGGTAGATTTTGATGTATGTGGACACAGTCTTCATTCTGGGTAATATGTAAGATCCTGTGAACTCGTCTCTGCTCAGAGACACTTTTCCATCCAGTGAGCGCATGCGGTTGATGAAGGTCAAAGCAAAACCGTAACAACAGGATCCAAATTCTCTCTCCTCGTCAAATCTGTTGTTAAAAAATATTTCGAATCTATTATTATTATTATCATTTTTAAAAACGACAATATTTTAGACATTATTATAGCCTAGTGTATAATCTTACATTTGAAAATCTGACATTTTTGTTAACTAAAACGATTAAAGCATTTCTGTTCATTTAAGTCAAATAAAATAAAGGGCTAAATATTAAAAAACTAAACTACTGTTGCCTTAGCAAAAAATGTCGAGGGACTAAAATATAACTGTACCTGGAAATGAATCAAATCTAAACATAAAAATGAACCAATACAGCAATATAATAAATAGATTTGATTTATTATTCCTGAAAGTAAATAGTAAAATTTCTACAAATGTTATTAAAATTCAACTAAAGCTATTCAAAACATTGCTAAAACTAGAGAAGAAAAGAACTTAAATAACTCTGTAATAAATTCTAAAGGATCCAAAAAGATTTTTTTACATTTCAACACAAAGTATTAATTCTGTATTAAGTCCAACTGAATATTTTGCTGCAACAACCTACCAGACATTTAAAGCAAATCTAAGTTTATTAAAACTTCTTTTATTCTCTAAACCTGTTTTATTCCCATGTATTTCATGTCATACATGAGCATTTCACTATAAATCCTCTGTCAGTTTGTTCTTAAATATTATTGTGTGTGCGTGCGTATGTTTGTTTGTGTGTTCTTGGTTCTAAACTACAATGAAACGACCAACAAGAATCCTTTGTAATGTTTTGGCTATAGGGCTGTACATATTTTTACACATTTCATTATGTATTGCATAAGGAGTATTGTTACCGTTCTGAAACCCATTCTGCGAGTACAGAAAACTCTTCTAGTTCTCTGTCCCATGATTCCCTCAGGTCATGTCTCCACGGTGGGACCAACTGTACACAGACACACTGTTCCCAACCCCGATCATCTCTCTGGACTCCTGACAGCGTGTAGTTATAAACCAGACCTGAAGGTGCACATTAACAAACTATAAACACAACAACATCCAACCAAAACAACAGATATTAGCCTATAGCATGTTAGGGTCATATTTTAACTTATAACCTAAAGTTGTGCACAATTATATATCTGCATAAACAAAATGTGTTAGTGTACAATTTTGATTTTCAGCATTGTGAAATAATTCTCTTATACAAAAAATACAATATAAAGCATATTTCTGTTGATCATCGTGAAATATGACATTATTTACATTATAATAGTTCATATAGGCTAATCACTTTTTGTCAATACCTTCTGAATTTGAGACTCCCACGTGTATTTCTGTGTCATGCCATTCTCTGGAGAAAACAAACGGAAAATATATAAATAACTACAGAAACAGGACCATCGTGTTATTATGACCTCAATTTATCATCATTAAACTCACCCCAGATATGATGGTCCGTGAACAGATCCTATCACAAAAGCACACGAGACTTGATGCGCGTTCATAAAAGGACAGGTGAGCGTCACAGGTGCGTCTAAAAGACCGAATGTCAGAGTTTGATGACAGATCGGACACTCGCTTCTGTCCACGTCATCAGTTTGCTGAGTAAAAGAATAAGGTGAACATGAAAAACTGTAAATGTCTCTTCCACAATGTCTGTATTTGATCACGGTTTGATCCATCGAGAGAGACAGGGTCGCGTTACCTGACCTCAGATCAGTTTCGGTTTCTCCTATTTCCCTGTTGACGTCACGTGATGCCTCAAAACTCTCCGTCTTATCACGGGATGTTTTTATTTTATCGAAAAATATCCACTAATTATAGAATCCAGGCTTGTCAATGTCGTTTCGATTATTTTTTTTTAAATATTACCCAATATACGACTGTGATTAGTAAGCGGACAAACAAGTCGGTAAAGTCATTAACAACCAAAGTTATTACAAAATACTTAAAACAGAAAATGTTCATTATTTAGCCGATTTAGATCGATCGTACCTGTCCATTTAAACCATTTCCGGACGGCTAAGCCCCGCCCATTGGAGTACATGACAAACCCATGCATTTCATGTTTTTTCGTGTATCCTTTTAATTTTAATTTGTATGGTTTTATAATTTCTTCTTTGGTAGCCTGGCTCCTTTAAATCTACCTATACGCGTTTAAGATTAAACTTCAAATAAAAATCCACACATACTGAGCCACAGCTGCTTCCAGGTTAGCGTCTAAACTTTCCATTAAGATTTATTTAAGATATTACCATTTACATATTTCACACACACCATTCCTAAGACTTTTTTATTGAATTATAGCAAATTTACAAAACAAATTGGCATATACTTTACATTAAAAAACATCGGGTTTTAAAGGGGCTTAGACACAAAAACATAATACAACAAAAATACAGACAATAAATAAATAAACAAAAATAAAATAAAATAAAGACTTCATTCTTTTAACCATCCACATTATTAAATATAAAACATACATAGGGGCCCAGATAGCACAATCCATCTGGTTTACGTCTATTTGACGTCTGTATCTGCAAGACATCTTAAATACATAGTTTGCTCATCTGCAATACGTCTCGGAGACGTCTGAACGTCTGTAATACGTCTGCTAAAGATCTGGAGATCTGCTGCTTAAAAGCATCTGCTAAACATCTTAGAAAGAGCTGTTGTACACCCATTCTAAATCATAAACATCTTACAGACATCTTCTAGATGTCTGTATGACGTCTGACAGCAGACATCTCCGAGACGTATTGCAGATGAGCAAACGATGTATTGTAGATGTCTTGCAGATGTAAATGCAGACGTCAAATAGACGTAAACCAGATGTATGTGTGCTATCAGGGGGAAGATATCATAATAAATTATATTTATCAAATAGATCTAATAGGATTCCAGATTTTTATTTTTTGTTTTCGACAGTGTTTTAGGTATTGTCTTAAATAAGTTTTAAATACTACAAACGGGGGGGGGGGGGGTTGTTCCTAAAACGTATTTATAATGAAATATCATGTTGTGAACGTCATTTAAAGCGCCAGCAAAAGATGCGGAACCAGTCAGCAGAGCAGCGTGTCCGCGATCTAGCCGGAGTTGTTTTCCGGTTGCACAGAACCGTGGAGACCGAACAAAAATATAAAAAATCGGTCTACGGAAAAAAAATGTCAACGAAACAAGTGACCTGCAGGTAAAGATAAACACGAACATGTCGTTACATAGAAATGAACGCATCGCTGTATTAATAATGCGAGTGATAGTGTCAACATTACTTTGACGAGAGAAAATGGTGCTGCTGCACTGACGCATGTGTGACTGCAGATCTCAGACGTTTACACACAACTGCTTAACATACATTTATTTAACATAGATATTTGAGTGGTATAAGCGCGAGTGGTTGAAATCTTTGCTTTTGAAGGTCTGTGCCACGAACAGTCCATTAAGATGTTTGATTCACGTGTCATTGCTTGACTGATGTTTTCTGTAGATATTTCCTCCATGGTGTTTGTCGAGAGGGCAGCAGATGCATGTTCTCTCATGATCTGACCACAAGCAAACCTTCAACTATCTGTAAATACTATCAGAGAGGAGTTTGTGCTTATGGAGACAGATGCAGGTGAGAGATCTCTTCTGAAACTCTATTCTTATGGGTCTGATCATGACTCTGAGCAGGTTGTGGTATAATGTGTGATGTCTGACTTTTGTAAAGGCACCATTATAAGCTTTCCTCCAGCAGTTCCTCTAGCTCAAAAGTCCCCCACACACCATATATTGATAATATGTGATACGTGGTGGTTAAGGAAAGCTTACCATGTCTTTTTTATAGATATGACCACATCAAACCATCTGGCCGTGGCAGCGGCCCACCGGTAGACAACACTACCAGAGCCAGCACGGCGGGAGCGTCAGTGCCAGAACCCGGACCACCATCAAACTTGACGAAACATGTCAAGAAACCCCTAGTGTTGAGAGACAAAGGTTTCTGAATAGCATTTTGATTTCTACACAAACGTAATGAATTATGATATTAGAAGGTAATGTCAATGAAACCGTAGCTCTGTTTTATTATGTACGTTACACGTATTTGTGTGTCTTTAGTCTTATGTCATTTCATTTATTTCTTTATGTTTCGTGTACAATTGTTTATTCCTGTGATAGCTCTGGGTTGTGACAGCAGAGGTCAGGCATACAGCGGAGGAGAAAGCACAGAGTGCTGGGACTACAGAGACGACAGCGCTCACGGCAAGCCGCACACTTACCTGGACGCCATCCGCTCGGGTTTGGAGAGTTCAGCCTCTGCCAGCGCTTATCCAGACGTGAGCCAGCAGCCTCAGCTCTGCCCGTACATGGCGGCGGGCCAGTGTCACTATGGAGATAGCTGCCCGTATCTGCACGGCGACATGTGCGAAATATGTCGCCTGCATGTTCTGCATCCACACGACCCTGAGCAAAGGGCAGCGCATGAAAAGGTGACCGTACCTTGTTTCATTTTCTGTTACTTTCCAGATGGTGATCGCTGTGCAACAGCTCAACAGAGAAATATTGTTTAGTGATGGTGACTGTCATTGTTTTTAGATGTGTATGATGGCCTTTGAGATGGACATGGAGAAAGCGTTCGCGGTCCAGCACAGTCAGGACAAGCAGTGCACCATCTGTATGGAGGTGGTGTATGAGAAAGCGTCTCCATCAGAGCGACGCTTCGGCATTCTTTCCAGCTGCTGTCACACGTACTGTTTGAGCTGCATCCGTCAGTGGCGCTGCGTCGAGCAGTTCACAAATCAGATCCGCAAGTGAGTCAAATCCTCATCTGTATTAGGGCGATTCTCAGGAAATTTTGATTTCAAGATTTCTTAAAAACACTCATCAACAAGTTTCCTTTTGCTTCATTAGGTATGACATGTTTATAAATATTCCTTATAAAACTTTTCCTGACAGTTCAACACAGTTTTGAACATTTTTTACAAAAAAGGCCTTAAAGGGATATTTCACAGGCAAAACCAAATTTCCCCATGTTTTACTCACCCTCAAGGCATCCTCACTGAATATGACTTTCTTCTTGAAGAATAATGCAGTCGGAGTTATATTACCACGTATCGTTTTCTTCCAAGCGGTAGAATGGGAGTGAATAGGGGGCAATTTTTTGAAGCTCCAAAAAGTGAAACCATCGATCAAAGAACGGCTCAACACTCAACTCAACTCAACTTTATTTATAAAGCGCTTTTACAATTTTCATTGTTACAAAGCAGCTGTACATGAGACATATTGACTATAAGCAAAATAATTAAAGTTGTACCTGCAAAAACAAGAAAAGGTTGAAAACACAGAAGACAGACATACCCACATACAAAACACTCCACACACACAATATGCACACGTACTAACACACATAGACATAGAGACACACACACACACACGGATGCGCACGCACACACACACAACACACACACACGCACGTACACAGACAAGTACGCACACACACACACACACACACACACACACACACACACACACACACACACACACACACACACACGCTCAGTGAGAGCACACATTTAGGATAAAGGAGAGAGAAGCACAGGTCAAATATAACAGACTATAAATTCCTATATGCAATATTAATTAAGTAAAACTTTAAAATTCTAAAGCAGCCCCCCCGGTCAGGCAGATAGTGCAAAAACAGTATGCAAACGGTGGCGAGGAACCCAAAACTCTAATCGAGAAAAAAAACCTCAGGAGAACCCAGGCCCAACCAGGGGATTCCAGTTCCCCTCTGGCAAAAGCTGCTGCCTCTGCACAAGCTCCAGAGAACTTGCACAACAAGGCTAAATAAAATAAATAAACTTAATAATAAAATAAATTGTAGTTTAAGATTATCATTAATAATCTAATAGCATTTGAAGTTTTGTGGTGAAGACATGTCAAGAGACCGCGTCCTTCTTTATCCAGCTCTATCATCTCAGCTCTTGTCAGGTCCCCACTTCCCATTCTCCACTCTACCATCAGGTCAGGCCATGAACTGCATCCTGCTCGCTGTGGTAACCTTGGAACAATGAGACAAGACTGGCTGAGAGTAGAGTACTGTTCTGTACTCTTTGATGCAACAAGTACATCAGTTGTGTTTTTGGTTCCGGTTGATCTAACTAATGCAGCCTAAACCCTCTGAAGATTTATATTATGGAAGAGTAGTGTATGCAAGATTAAAAAGATGCGTCTTTAGTCTAGATTTAAACTGACAGAGTGTGTCTGCCTCCCGGACAGTGCAGGGAAGACTATTCCAAAGTTTAGGCGCTAGATAGGAAAAGGATCTACCACCTGCACTTGATTTTGAAATTCTAGGTATTACCAACTGACAGGACGCCTGAGAGCGTAATGCACGTGAAGGACTGTAATACAAAAGGAGTTCATTCAAGTACTGAGGAGCTAAACCATGTAAGGCTTTATAGGTAATAAGCAAGATTTTAAAGTTAACGCGATGCTTTATAGGTAACCAGTGCAAGGTTGACAGAACCGGGCTAATATGTTCATACTTTTTTGTACGTGTAAGAACTCGAGCTGCCGCGTTTTGGACCAATTGGAGTTTTTGTAATAAGCCTGCAGGGCAACCACCTAACAGTGCATTACAGTAATCTAGTCTTGATGTCATGAATGCATGAATTAACTTCTCTGCATCTGAGATTGACAGCATATGACGTAGTTTAGATATATTCTTAAAATGGAAAAACGCAATTTTACAGGTGTTGGCGACGTGGCTCTCAAATGACAGATTACTATCGAATAGAACGCCAAGATTCTTTGCTGACGACGAGGGTTTTATGGAACATCCGTCAATAGTTAAACAGTATTCTTGGTTGTTACTTATAGCAGTTTTCGGTCCAATAAGTAACACTTCCGTTTTGTCCGAGTTCAGTAATAAAAAGTTGTTACTCATCCAGTTTTTTATATCGACTATGCATTCCATTATTCGATGGAACTGCTGTGTTTCATGAGGCTTCGAGGAAATATAAAGTTGAGTATCATCAGCATAACAGTGAAAGCTAACTCCGTGTCGCTTTATTATATCTCCTAGAGGTAGCATGTATAATGCGAAGAGCAGAGGCCCTAAGACTGAGCCCTGTGGTACACCGTACTGGACTTGCGATTTGCGTGACACCTCATTGTTTATTGCTACAAATTGAAAACGGTCGGATAAATAAGATTTAAACCATTTCAAAGCTATTCCCTTAATGCCGACATAATTTTCGAGTCTATGTAGGAGTGTGCTGTGGTCAATGGTATCGAATGCAGCACTAAGGTCTAGCAGCACCAATAACGAGATACAACCTCGGTCAGACGCCAATAGCAGATCATTTGTAACTCTGATCAAAGCAGTCTCTGTACTGTGACATGCTCTAAATCCAGACTGGAATTCTTCATTGATGTCATTCCTTTGGAGGAAGGAGCATAATTGAGTTGAAACTACTTTTTCCAGAACTTTAGATATGAAAGGTAGATTCGATATAGGCCTGTAGTTCCTTAGTTCTCTAGGGTCGAGTTGGGGTTTTTTGACAAGGGGCCTTATAACAGCCACCTTATATGCTTTAGGCACATGTCCTAATGTCAGAGATGAGTTAATAATACCAAGAAGAGGATCTATAATTTCTGGGAGCATCTCTTTCAGTAGATTTGTAGGTATAGGGTCTAGTATGCATGTTGTTGATTTAGATGATCTAATAATTTTAGACAGCTCATCTTGATCTACGGTATAAAATAATTGCATTTTCTCCTTAAGGGCGCTGTAGTTAGTTTGTTCAGCGGGTTTCACTTCTGATTGCATTGTTATAATTTTTTCTCTAATATCTTGGATTTTATATGTGAAGTAGTTCATAAATTCATCACTGCTATGCTGATATACAGGATCAGAAGTCACTGACGATTTATTTTTTGTTAATTTAGCCACCGTGTTAAATAAAAACCTAGGGTTGTGCTGGTTTTCTTCTATTAGTGATGAAAAGTAGGCGGATCTAGAAGTTATTAGGGCTTTCCTGTATTTTCGAATACTATCCTTCCATGCTGTACGAAATACCTCTAATTTAGTTTTCTTAAAGTTGCGCTCCATTTTTCGGGCCGCTTTCTTTAGAGCCTGAGTGTGTTCATTATACCACGGTGTGGGGCTGCCATTTTTAATCTTCTTTAAACGTAGTGGAGCAACTTTGTCTAGCGTTACCGAGAAGGTGGAATTAAAATTTTCAGTGGTAATGTCAAGATCTTCAACGTTATTTCTCATGATTTGAGACAATTCGGGCAGATTATCGAGAAACGCATCTTTGGTAGTTGAAGTTATTGTTCTACCATATTTGTAACAATGAGTTTTATTTGCAGCCGTAGGCCAGTGAAGCAAACATAATACCAGATAATGATCCGAAATGTCTTCACTCTGCTGAAGGATTTTAACGTCGTCCACATTTATACCGTAAGACAGTATTAAATCTAAAGTATGATTACGAAGGTGAGTGGGTCCTGACACATGTTGACTAATGCCCATGGAGTTAAGAGTGTCTTTGAAAGCCATTCCTAAGGCATCTGTAACGTTATCTACGTGGATGTTAAAGTCACCAACGACAAGGAGTCTATCTGCGGCCAGTACTAGTTCTGATAAGAACCCACCAAATTCTTTAATAAAATCTGTGTGGTGCCCTGGAGGCCTATATACAATAGCTAGAATCAATTTAAAAAGTGTTTTATCTTTAGTATTAGGTGTTGAAACATGAAGAACCATGACTTCAAAAGAATTATATTTAGAGTTCGACTTCTGGGAAATGCTAAGAGAGTTATTGTAAAGTGCTGCGACACCTCCCCCTCTGCCTTTTAGACGAGGCTCGTGTTTATAATAATAATCTTGGGGGACAGATTCATTTAAAGCAATATAATCATCTGGTTTTAGCCATGTTTCTGTCAAACAGAGCATGTCTATTTTATGATCTGTTATCATATCGTTAACAAAAAGTGCTTTATTAGAGAGAGATCTAATATTTAGCAATCCGAGTCGTAACAGTTGATTATCTGTATTTTGTTCATGTTTAGTTTGTTTAACGTTTATTAAATTACTTTCAAGAGGTTTACGCATTATTTTATGTTTGCTAATCCGGGGGACAGACACAGTCTCTATTTTGTGATGTTTGGGAGAACGGATTACTACATGTTGTACATTTTGTGTATTCTGCGACGTGAGACGGCAAGCAGACAGTTGGTTAAGCCATACTGTCTGCTCCCTGACCTGGGCCCCAGCGAGTCAAGTTTTAGCATTAGCATTAAGACTTTTTGCCATATTTCTAGACAGGATGGAAATCCCAGCCCAGGAGGGATGGAGACCATCTCGTTTCAACAGGTCAGGTCTGCCCTCAAAACTCTTCCAGTTATTTATAAAAACTATATCATTCTGCAGGCACCACTCAGACAACCAGCCATTTAGTGATGATAATCTGCTATAAATCTCATCACCACGATAAGCATTGAGGGGGCCAGAGAATATTACAGTGTCTGACATCATGCTTGCGAGCTCACACACCTCTTTAATGTTATCTTTTGTGATCTCCGATTGACGGAGTCGAACATCATTTGTGCCGACGTGAATGACAATCTTACTGAATTTACGATTAGCCTTAGCCAGCACATTTAAATTTGACTTGATGTCAGGCGCTCTGGCTCCCGGTAAACATTGGACTATGGTGGCTGGTGCCTCTATGTTAACGTTCCGAACAATAGAATCACCGATAACTAGGGCACTTTCAGCAGGTTTCTCAGTCGGTGCGTCACTGAGCGGGGCAAACCTGTTCGAGACTGTAATCGGAACGGTCGAGTGATGTTTTGTCCTGCGACTACGCCGTCTCACAGTCACGAAGTTTCCCAGCTGCGGGGGATTTTCAACCGGAACCGAGCTGTGTGCGCTAATGTTGCTCGCATCCAAAGTGTTTTCTATCGTCGTTAAACTCTTACTATCCTCAGATAAAGATTGGATGCGAGACTCTAATTCTAAGATCTTCTCTGTCAGCCTAACTATTTCCCTGCATTTATCGCATATAAAGCCCTCGCAGCTGACAGAGAAGGCTAAGCTAAACATATGACATGAGGTGCAAGTAACAATAATAGGAATAGAAGCCATAACTCACCGGATTTGAAGTGCAATTCCAACTTACCAAGGTTGCTCGATGGATCGTAGTATACTCGCTTAAAAAGAGAAACAGTTAGCACACAAGACAAACCAGAGGCAAGATGATATTCCACAGTGTGAACAGAAAGCAAGCTAACACGCTATTGCTATGCTAACGGCGTTAAGTTAACTATCACTTTTGGTTTAGACTCTTCCAAGTAAATAACAGGAACAGGGTTATTGAGATATCAGGATAAGTTAGCAACGACAATAACAATTAACGATAATAAAATACACTAATATTAGAGCGAAGTGGTAAGCGCACTGATACAAACAAGCCGCCGGCAGCGATGCAGGAGTTTAACACGGCTCTGTGGTCTTAACAAAGGTCTTCTGAAGCCAATCTATGCGTTTGTTGGAAAAACAAGCCAAACGGAAGCTAGACATTAAGTTAATAGCATTGTCAATATGGATATTTCTCTTAAACAAACGCATCGATTGGCTTCAGAAGACCTTTGTTAAGACCATGGAGCCGTGTCGAGCAGTTCTTTGATCAATGGATGCACTTTTTGGAGCTTCAAAAAGTCGACGCCCATTCACACCCAGTCTACCGCTTGTAAGTAAAATGATACGTGGTATTATAACTCTGACTGGATTATTCTTCAAGAAGAAAGTCATAGTCAGTCAGAGTGAGTAAAATAAATTTAGTTTTGCCTCTAAAATATCACTTTTAAAATTGTCGTTACCGTAACCATTTCAAACGGACAATCTCATAGCACATTTGTTTAAAAAAAACAAAGCCATGATGCCTAAGCAAGTTTTTATTAATCATGCACATAAAGACATTAATAAAGTATATTTCCATAGAAAATTTTACATGAAACTTTTTTTAAATGCTGAAAACTATCTGTAACGGTAATGAGAATATAAAAAGTCGTGTACACAGCGTGACAAGAGAATTTTAAGCTTTTTACTAGAAAAATCGAAAGTAATCTGTTAACCTGTAAGCCATTTGAAAGGTACTGGCAGATGTGTTTCTAAGCATAAAATAAACTTAACTTAAAACTTAATGTAAATATATTTGTATGTGTTTAAAAAGTCCTTTAAAAATGTTACGGAGGATGAGAATATCAGTCATGGATACTTATGTTTTCCACTATTTCTTTATTTTTATTATACATGAATATTCTGTCAATTCTTTGTCATTTGAGAACATCTAGAAGAACATCCGATTGCTTTTTTTTCAGTATATTTAAATTTAAATTACAACATATAATGCGATCAGACAAATCAGGATGTGTTACGGTAATGAAAATGTCTGCAGGAAACACAATAAAAGACTTAAATAATGCATTACTATGTTATCCTGATGCTTTGTGCAATGTAGAGAACACAATTATGTTATTATTATGATCATTTTTTTGTGTTACTAAATTATATTGTATAACTAAACTGTTTACTGCCATTTTGTTTCAGTGGTTTCGGAAAAATTACCCTTTTAATTTTACATTTTGTGTCCTGCAAAACAGACATTTCATAAGTTTGTGCAGTATTCTTTGCTGATGCTTGATCATGTATGCACTCCATGATGACACAGAAACCAAACAGCAATGCTGTCTCTTACATACAAACATTATTGTTCATCATTCAGCAGATGCTTTTATTCTAAGAAACGTATACAAATATACAGTACAAAGTTATTTATCTTAAGGAGGGAATCATATTTTTTTAATGGCATGGGTTCAACAGTCTTGGTCAAGTGCTACGCTTGTACACATTTCTTGAATATATAATTATATATTGTGATGGACTGCTGTTTGGGAAACACATTCCACTGGTGAGGTACAGTGTAAGTGATGTTTTGATGGCATCATGAAGGTGTGTAAATGTAAATCATGTATTTATGCAGAGCTGGGTAGAGTTGCTGAAAACTTGACCCAAGTAACAGGTAATATAGAAATAATTAGTCAAGTAGAAGTAAACGTAAAACTCGTTAGTGAAACAGTACAGATGGTTTTTGGCCGCAAAGAATTGACTCAAATGACTCAAATTGTCATTATAAATACAGTCAAGCGATTTTCTTACGTCACTCAAAATAAATGAACAGAGTAAATGTAGCATCATGTAATGTAAAACTATGATGCATTATGTTCTTACTATTGTCTTTTTTGCTTTTGAGGAAAATGTAACGGTTTGACATGAAAAGCGGTGTGTGTGCAGGTCTTGTCCAGAGTGCCGTGTGGTTTCTGAGTTTGTCATACCCAGTATGTACTGGGTGGAGGATCAGGACGAGAAGAATCGGCTCATTGAGGAGTTCAAGTCTGGGGTCAGGTGTGTTTCAAAGACATTTTCAGTTTGCAAACATAATTTTGCTACCGGATTTACAAAAATACTTGCAAGTACCAGTGAAGAATCTTTCAACTTTCAGTCCTGGTTAAAGCGACAAGCTTCAAGAAAATAAATTCCTGACCAGTTCTGTTTGGTCAAACCGGGTAGCCCCACCCACTACAAAATCTCATTGGTGCAGGATCTCACTTCACTATAACTACACATAAAACGTTGAGCTGTGCAGTTCACTTTAAAGACGAGCTGCGTAGCTGAAACAGAAATAAATAGAAAACCAAAGGTTAAATGTTGGGAGTCATCCCATAGTGCTACCTGACTGTCAGCTGCCTTTCATCTGCACTGAGACCAATAGTCAAACTCTTTAGATGTTATTCTGTTTTCATCTATTTATACATTCATCTATTTTATTAGCAGATTTATTTAAAGCGGCAAATTGAATCTTGTTTTTAGGTTTTGTCAGTATGTAATGTGTCGTGTAATATATTCTGACATGTGTCTTGCAGTAAGAAGCCGTGTAAATACTTTGATCACGGTAGAGGAACGTGTCCATTTGGAGGAAAGTGTTTCTACATGCACGCCTACGCCGATGGGACACTGGCAGAACCCGACAAACCACGCAAACAGCTCAGCGCTGAGGGCAGCGTCCGGGTAAACACACACACACACACCTCATGTGCCCATAAATACACTTAGACAATACCTTGACTGTGATTGGTTGAGTGTGAAGTAATGCACTGGCCCATTTTGTCTTCAGTTTCTTAATTCGGTGCGTCTGTGGGACTTCATAGAGGAGCGTGAGCACCGCGGTGTACCTCAGCATGAGGATGAGGTGAATGAACTGGGTGAACTGTTCATGCAGCTGTCAGGAGCCGGAGACGAGAGCGCCTCTTCAGCATCACATTGATTGCATCACACACAAACACGGATGCTCTTAGGTACCGGGTTCAATACCCAGGCAATAAAAATTTGTTTGCAGGTTAACTTTCACGTTTACATTCGAGATGGTTTCCTAAGAAAACATTTTTCCAAGTGGTTGGTTCTTGTGCAAAAGCATATACTACATGAGTATATAACAAATATAAAGCACCTGTATCATGTCTGTAGGCTGCTATATTCTGCATAAGGATTGAATAGATTGTTTTATTTAATGCCCAAAGATGATTGTATGCTCAAAATGGAACTAAAAATTGGTTTGGCACATTTTACAAGCACTTGAGAAGTATATGAAGTTTAATAAAGAAATATTGTAATAGTGAAAAAAAAGTAACTGTTGCACTTTGTTCATATAAAATGTATACATAACTTTATTACTTTTGGGCAACAGGCAATATATTACTGTGATTTAACAAACACTTTGTAACTGTTTATTCATTGCAGACAAATGGATATATCTATATTTTTAGGGCCGTTTGGGTATAGATGATTCATTTTGGAGCTAATGTAATACTGAATTTCACTCCTCTGGTTTACTCTTGAACCTGATCTCATATGAGTTATATATTCTGTTTTATGAATTGTATTGTTGAGTGACACTGGACCGAGTGTATTAAACAGTTTAGTGTTGAAGTGTCTTGTACTTCATAGTAAATGTGTACAGTATTGAACATTTACTGTACACATTTACAACAACATTTTTGTGTCTTATTCCATATTATGGGGTCAGTTTGTATGCAACCACACACACTACCGGTCAAAAGTTTGGGATCACACGACAAAAATGTTTCTCATGCTCTTAAAAATCTTTTAATCTGAAGGTGTGCGTTTCAATATTTGTAATTACCCGTGTGGACAAAAATAACTGCCAACATTAATTTCTTTCTAAAAAACGACATTTTTATTTGAAAAAAATATTTTTGAAATGGATTACTTGGACGAAATAATGAATAAAAAGCAGCCAATAAAAATTCCAGCATAAGAAGCTGGTTTATAAAATGCCAAGAGAATGCAATGCAAATTCTAATCAAATGGTGACTACAATGAAAGTACTAAAATGCTAGAATGTAGAGTTCATTTATTTTGAATGCTTTTAGTCACAACTGTATTATTCCATGGTTTTGATGAGTTTACTATTATCTTAAAATCCCTACTTGCTCCCCGGGTGCTGCAGTGATAGCTGCCCACAGCTCCGGGTGTACGTGTGTTCACCACTTGCTGTGCGTGTGTTCACTACTCTCTGGATGGGTTAAATGCAGAGGTCACATTTCGGGTATGGGTCACCATATCTGACTAATAGGTCACTTTCACAAAATGTGGATAAAATATAAAGAATGAGTGAGTGATCCCAAACTTTTGACCGGTAGTGTAATTAAATGATCACTTTAGAAATATAATCAAATTCAGTTAAAGGACTTTGCAAGAGTTCTTAAAATACCCCCAAGATAAAATTTTATTTTCATAAGATTTATATGTAAACATATATTTTCATAAGATTTATATGTAAAAAAAAAAATGTTCCTCTCTTAACACACATTACTGAGTGTTAGCATCATATTTCTCATGATTATAAAACCTTTAATTCTAAGGTCAATTTTCGGAGGATAACATGTCAAAATTTGGTTGAAGTATTGTTACATTGTCATTCAGGGAAACACAATATTTATGTACAAATTCAAACAACATGCTTATTCTGACTTGTACATATTAAAATATACAAAAGAAGGGAGCATATTAAATTTTATTGTGCTTTAAATGAGCAAAAAATTCTTATTGACAAATGGGCAAAACCTATAGGATAGTGGCAACTTTTAAAAAAGGTAAAATTGCAACCAATTAGCATTTGGGGTGAAAGTAATTAGTCTTCGTTTGTCATAAATTATTTTTGTTGTAAATATGCCTGAAAAGATTGTAAAACTGAATGACATTTTAGTGGGCGTCTTCTGTAAATCAGGGAAAAATATATGGTATTAATTTTTGCTCAGAAATATAAAAACAAAAATGCAATTAAATTAAACAGAAAACTTAAATTTAAAGCACTTATTGTTTTTATGCATAAACCCTTTTTCGTCTTTGACCCATGAATGTTTTAAATTAGTTACGTAGACAACAAAAATAAAATTGTTCCAATGTAAAATACCTTTTTGGTTTGCAATGTACAATGTACAAAGTGTTGGTTTAAATATTTTGAATGGATTATTTGTAGTGAGTAATGTAGAAAAACAGTCAATAAGAGCTGAGTATAGACGGTAATTCCTTCAATTGTTTTAAAAGCAAGTTTATATCTTGGCTGATAAACTGCCAAGAGTACATTGCAATTTCTGAAAATGCTAAAAACTATACGTTTTGATCAAGGGGCAATCTTCCGGTTTCTCTCGTGAAACCAACACGGAAGTGACAAAAACTGCAATTCATCGACTGGCCGCTAGAGGCTGGCTCCAAAACAGCAGAATCTCATTGAGCCCCATGTTAAAATGGCCAACTTTACAGCACAAAAAACATGTTTACAGCCTGGTTTTTTATAACTCATCCGTTTAGATTATATTAAGCCTTAAAATTCTGCATAATTAAGGGCGTGGACACTTGAGTGACAGGTGTCCATTTAGCTGTCACATGCACATTTTTTTGTGTAGTTTCAGGTAATTTACCTCAAGAGTAAGCTGTAGCCGCCAATAAATCGAGCTTGGTTGCCGTGGTTTGTCTCAGCAACCAGGCACGTCAGCTCCACCCACGTCCTGCCTCTTTGCCCATTTTCGATTATCGGGGAGTGACGCGTGATGACGCGCTGCCAAGATGGCGACGACCGGCTCCGCCTACTTTAGGCTTCATTTTTACTCTTCACAAACCTACGGGTGACGTCACGGACACTACGTCCATATTTTATACAGTCTATGGTTTTGATCCATTTTGGTATTTTTTACAACACAAAATCTCTAGTTCTATTGGTTTTATTTCAGTTTCAATGAATTTACTGTCATTCTAAAATATGAAAAAAATAACCTTGGCAGTATGATTTACATTACAACAGAGCCTGTGTGTTGTATTTAACTTAATTTTATTAAAATACAATGAATAAACGATCTGTCAAGTTTACAAGTTAATTCTCACTGACAAGCAGGAACGAGCCAAAAATATATGAATCCCAAATAAAGTTAATACCCACTTTTCTTTGAGTTGCGTACGAGGCACAAACTCAGAGACGACACATGATCATAAAGTGCTCCCCATACCCTGTGCTGAAGAGGCATTTAACTGGTGTCCGATTAAAAAACCATACCAACTCCACGTTGACAACCACAGTACTGGCACTTAAGAAAAATATACACAATGCTAAATGTCCAGTCACTCGTATCACGCACTGTATAACTGATTGTATAATGTTTGAACATGATAGTACTTCTGATCGACTGATCCAGTTCTGCTATTGAAACTACACGAGATGACTACACGCAAGTGTGAACCGAGAAAGTGCTGTTAACCGTTCCCTCTCCCAACGGATCCTTGGGTACATTGATGTCCAGCAGACCAGAAGAGAGGCCAGCATCATCAAAGTCGACATTCCACCAGTCATCTTAAGTATAAATACATACAAAGCACATAAACCACCAGCACGTTACTCCGGTCAAAAATAAAACGAGGCCACCCGGGCGCTAATTCATCCACGTCGCGTCCATTCATAGCTTAAATATGTGGAAGTCTGTGTTTCTAGCTTGCGTTTCGCTGGAGTGAGCAGCTGAGCTTCATTTGAAGGCAGATGTGAGCGTGAAGACGTTGATGTCCTCCGTGTGAGAGGCTCGGTGCAGCGACGGCTCGGATGCGCTGCGGTTTATTTTGGGGAGGGAGTGCTGGAGAAGCTCTATCGAAGACAGGATCTGTAAGACACAAGCGGGAGTAATCGACTGTGAACATCACATCCAACAAATCATCAGGATCAAAATGAATGACTTAAAAACAAGAAAATCCTTTATGCAAATGAACTAGGTATCTATTTCTGTGGCGAGACTTTTCAACCCCAATTCTCTGAATGATTTCAACAATCTTTGCTTTAGAGAACTTAAAGACCATAGCAGTGATGTTAAGTGATGTCACCTGTGGAAACAATGGCCTGTCGTCTTTAGACTTCTGGATGCAGTCGGCCACGAGTCTCTTCATGGCTTTGGGGCAGCTCTTGTAGAGTTTACTGAGATCTGGGGTGAGATATCCTCTGCCCACCATAAAGATGATCTACATGCAACAACGCGGATAAACATATTATTATATAGGTTACTACAACATTAATTTACCAAACTAGATCTTTCCATTTTCTAAAGGTAATGTCAGAGATGAAAACGTCAGTCACAGTGCTAGGGAGTTCTGGGTGGTTGCTAGGGCATTACTATGTGGTCGCTAGGGTGTTCTGGGTGAGTGTGTCATAAAGGCAAAAGTATAGCCCAGCCACCCATGCACTGCCCGCATGACGCAATTTTCGTCATTTTCGCGCTCGTCCGCACACCCTGTCCGCATGCAGTCCATTTTTTGAGACCGCGCGGACAGAACGTGCACAACGGCGCATGAGCGAAAAAATGTTGAATCAGCAGTCCACTCGGTGACGTACTGCGCATGTGTCGAACTCGTCTATCCGCGATTAACCGCGATTGAGTATCTCAAGAAGATGTGCAGACGTGTTTGTGCGCGAGACGGACACGGACGCGGAAAGTCAAGTACTGTATACCCGGCCCTTAAGAGGTCTGATTTCCTAATGGCTGGGGTTTTATTGTCATAGGTGTTGATCTCACGGGACAGCAAAACCATTTTATGAGGTGACAATTTCATGTTCAAAGCACAAACACAGCAGGATGAGTTGAAAGAAGTTTATAACTTACACATTTAGAGCAACATATAACACTAACACTTTACAAAAGGCTTTACATGTTAAGCCACAGTTTTAACACGAACTAGCAATGCATACTATTACAGTATGTATTAATATCTAATTATGTTAGTTTATACAACATTAACACAACATTATACAACTAAGAAGAATAAATGCCATAGAAGTACTGCTTATTGTAGTTAGGCTACATAATGTTCACAAACAGCAACAGTAATAGTGATGCTTATCACATTTAATAGTTTTTGCTAAGGATTTACTTAATTATGTTAAGATGTTCTTAGAAGAGGTTATAGTAAGAATAAAAATGTCAGGTCTTTGTTTCGGAGTCCAGCAACAATAAAGTGAGAGTCACAGGTCACACTAGAAGTGACTGGGCTTTTAAAATGGATCTTTAGCCTTTGGGCGGCTAAATTTAGCAGCAGGGCTCCAGGGTGACTATCCAAGCACATCACACTCATGCCAAACGCACTTCAGCTGCTCACTGAAACTCATGCTTCAAGAAACAGTCAAAGATACACCTCACACCAAAGGCTGAAGTATATTTCCCTTTTTACGCGTATGCGAGGGACAGCGTACAGTGAGCATTACACAAATTTTGTCATCAGAATAGTATGCGCGTACTGTACGTGCACCGCCGGAATTTTGTTACCTTGCGTACAAAGTACGCGCCGGTCAAGCATGTGCATTCCGTTTCTTGCAGTAATTAGTTTAACCACCAGGTGGCAACCGTGTCCTGGGAGCATCAATTCAAGGTAGTAGAAGAAAACCTGACCCCTGTAGGCCCAGAGAGGTATTGCAATATGTTGTAATGCGCATGCATTTAAACCCGTGTGTACGCGTACAAGTCGAAAGCAGTATACCTTGCAAGGCTGTGTGTTCGGCTGTACACGTACGCTCGCGTACACGTAAAAAAGAAGTATACCACGGGCATTACTATGAATACTGAAGAAAGTGTCATATGTCATATAACTATTCGAGGACTGTCAAACGATTAATCGCAATTTAACGCATCCAGAATAAAAGTTTGTGTTTAAATAATAAGTCTGTGTACTGTGGATATTAATTTTGTATTTATAAACACATACACATACATGCACATATTTAAGAAAAAAAAAGTGTATACAAATGTATATATATATATATATATATATATTGGTCAATATAAATAAATGCATATAAATATTTCCTAAATATATATACATGTGTGTATGTTTTTGTGTTTATAAATACAAAATAAATATGCACAGTACACAGACATAATATGATGTAAACACAGACTTTTATTCTGGAAGCGATTAATCGCAATTGATCGTTTGACAGCCCTAAACAATTCAAGTCTAACCTACATTATTAGTCTTTAATCATTTCTGAATCTTATAGGGAAATATGAAATAACCAACATATATTTTAACCTCAAATCATAGTTTATAAACATCTAAATTCATATTTATGCTCAAAAGAAATGTCCTAGTATAGAATCAAGCACAGAATATTAGTTTATCAATTACATCTGAATGATTATTTCATCTTACCTGATCTCTATTTCCAATCATAGCATAAGGCAATTCCCCGGTCATGAGCTCATACAGAACAATACCATACGAGTACACGTCCGACTGAAAACTGTAGGGATTATTATCCTCCATCCGGATCACCTCAGGAGCCTAAAGCAAAAAATCTGTTCACTTCATCTCACATTCTTTCACACAGTATTACACAAAATATACTTTCTTCATTTTGTTTTTTTTATGTGTCATCACTGTCCAATTTGGACATTTTTTAATAAAAAAGTATGTTTGAATAAAAAAATAAGTAAAAAATTACATTGAAAAATAAACGCTTCAGCAACTGAGCAATATGTGCCAGAGATGCTATGATAACAAGACAAAATTGCCGGCAGTGGAGATGTGGATAATCTAATAATATAATATCAATACATAAAAACAGAGCGTTTGTTTCTTTAAGTAACAACATTTAAGATCTGAGATCGGATCAACTTTCAAACACACCATCCACAGAACTGATCCAGACGGTTGCTCTACTCGATGTGAGCCGGTCCACCTTGCTTTAACTGTGGCCAGTCCAAAATCGCCGATCTTCACTGTTAAACCTTCATGCAGGAAGATATCTGAACATGTCATCAAGAAACAACAAAACTGCTGAAGAACACACACACTACAGCTGAAAACAGAATTATTAAATGGACATATACGGTGAGGGAAATAATTATTTGATCCCCTGCTGATTTTGTAAGTTTGCCTGCTTATAAAGAAATGAAGGGTCTATCATTTTTATGGTAGGTTTATTTTAACTGATAGAGACAGAATATAAAAAAAACAGGGGAAAAAATGTTATATAAAGGTTATAAATTGATTTGCAGCTCAGTCAGTGAAATAAGTATTTGATCCCCGAGAAAAACATAACTGTACTTGGTGGAGAAACCCTTGTAAGCACAGATGTAAGACATTTCTGATAGTTGGTCACCAGGTTTGCACATGTGTCAGGATACATTTAGTCCACTACTCTGTCAATCTTTAAGGGTTCTTGGCTGTCGCTCAGCAAATTGGAGTTTCAGCCTCCTTCACAGAGGTTCTATAGGACTAGGGTCTAGAGACTGGCTAGGACATTTAATGTGCTTCTCCTTAAGCCACTCTTTGGTTGTCTTGGCAATATGTTTTGGGTCTTTGTCATGTTAAAGGCACATCCACGACCCATCTTCAGTGATCTAGTTAAGGGGAGGAGGTTCTCGTCTTTTCTGAATCATTTTGATGTTCATTGTCAAACTTCAGACGAGCCAGACGGGTCTTCTTGGGCAGGAGGACCTTGCGGGTGCTTCAGGATTTCAATCTATTGTGGCATAGCGTGTTACCAATGGTTTGCTTGCTAACTGTGGTCCCAACTGTCTTGAAAGTTTCTTCCGTGTAGTTCTGGGCTGATCTTTAACCTTTCTCATGATCATCTTTACTCCATTGGGGAAATCTGCAGGGAGCTCCAGCCGAAGGGCAATGGATAGTTAATTTGTATTTCTTCTATTTCCAAATAATCGCACCAACAGTTGACTCCTTCTCACCAAGGTTCTGTCTGTAGCCTATTCAAGGTTTGTGCAGTTCTACAATCTTGTCCCTGACATCATTTGAAACCTATTTGGTCTGGACCATGGTGGTGGAGAGGTTGAAATAGAAGATACAGATTCTGTTGGCATGCATCTTTTATATACTGTACATAACAAGCTGATTTAGGAGTACTTTCTTAAAGTGACAGGACTAATCTGTGGTCCATATAGGCACATAACCAATCTGTGGAGCCAGAATTCTTGCTAGTTGGTAGGGGATCAAATACTTATTTCACTGACTGAAATGCAAATCAATTTATAACCTTTATAAAACATTTTTTCCCCTGATTTTTTTATATTCTGTCTCTATCAGTTAAAATAAACCTACCATAAAAATGATAGACCCTTCATTTCTTTGTAAGCAGACAAACTTACAAAATCAGAAGGGAATCAAATAATTATTTCCCTCATTGTATCAACAATAAAACGTGTAGCATGCCAACCACAACGATAGAGTCCTGTTAATGTATCCTGAGCGCTTTGCAATGTTGCAATGTGGTTACAAAGACGATGCTAAGTGGTTGCTCAAGGGCCTAGATTAAAGAAGCCTAAAGTCAAGTGGCTCACCCCTTTAATGCAAATCTTAAAGGGACAGTCATTCATCATTTACTCATCCCCATTTCATTCCAAACCTGTATGACTTTCTTTCTTCAGCAGAACACAAAAGAAGATATTTTGAAGAATGTCGGTAATCAAACAACACTGAACCCCATTGACTTCCAGTGAATGAACACAAATGTATTTATTTTCGATAAACAGAAGTCTAATCATTCAGAAAAGCAAGAAAGCATTGCAAAAGATACTGTTTGACTTCATGTCCCGATGGATGATATTCTTTGCATGTAAGTAACTAAAGGAGAGAAAACATGATTAGTGATATTCACATATATACCATGGTCTATTTGAATCCTTGATTCTGATTGGCTGGAAGGTGTGCATTAATAAAGCAATAAGCTCCAAGAAGCAGTGGGTTACAGTGCATTTTATAACAGCTAAGGGCGTTGTGGCACGACGCGAAGCGGAGTGCCTAAAACCCCGTAGCTGTTATAAAATGCACTGTAACCCACTGCTTCACGGGGCTTATTGCTTTTATAAAACGGTTATTCCATATGCTTAGCAAGGTTTCATAAAATAAAGTAAATAAAATGATATTTAGGCTATGTGGTGCGGTCAGCCGTTATATATTGAGGTATTTTATAACGGCTTAGAACTCCGCTCAGCCAATCAGA
This sequence comes from Triplophysa rosa, assembly GCF_024868665.1. Lineage (NCBI taxonomy): Eukaryota > Metazoa > Chordata > Actinopteri > Cypriniformes > Nemacheilidae > Triplophysa > Triplophysa rosa. The sequence goes on along the minus strand of NC_079909.1, from coordinate 2,730,332 downwards.
ATCAAGGACCAGAACTGACCGTTTTATAATGAGGTATTTTATAACGGCTTAGAACTCCGCTCAGCCAATCAGAATCAAGGACCAGAACTGACCGTTTTATAAAACCCTTTAACGCATGGGTAGCTCCAGTCAGTTTGATTACATTTGAAATTAACTGACAAAATAACTGTCGTTTTCACCTGTTTGATCTAAAACTACACTGTAAACATTAATAAAAGCTTTAACTTGGCAAATGACCATGATATAAGTGGGGACTTTGGGGAGGGACTTTTTGGCCTCCACGTCGTGCATTAAAAGCCTTTAACGCACGGCTAGCTGTTGATTATCCCATACATAACAACAGAAGTTTGTATATTCTAGAGGTGTTTTCCTTTTTTTCAAACCAAAAAAGCACAATACACAACCCATGGTACACTACGTACCACAATACTCTCATGAGGTACAGAATACCCACCGCCCCCTGCTAACCCGGCCTATAGTTGAGATTATGTCACGATACTCATTTTTCATTGGCATTTGATTAAACAGTAATTCACACACTTTTAACAACTAAGAAGAGCTGGATTTTTTCTGAAAACCATACACTAAAGTTACAGCCTTCCAAAGAGAAACACAAAGCCAATGTTTAAAGTTAATAAAGATCAAGTTAATAAGTTAAATTATTATAATTATCATCAAGTTAAAAGTGAATCTAGTGTTCTTTAGCATTGCTAAAGCAACAAATGAACTTTGTCCCCATATCAAACCGAACCGAACCGTGGCATTGTTATATCATTACACCCCCTATATTCTGCATGTGTTTGACATTATCACTGTGCTGGTGGAGAAAACAGACTAAAAGTGTTAACTGACAAAACCACCTCTATATTTATATATAAACAACCCCCACCCCCCCAAAAAACATTCTATTTTTGTGCCTCGTCCCATTTCTATAAATAACTAATGGTCTCGTGATCAAAATGCAAATCTGTTACTGAAAATACACTATGAAGCCATGTACTATTATGCTATATCAAAGTTCCTAAATGTTTAAAAAGACACTTTCTAATCCAGTGAGTTAAGCCCCAAAAAACAGATCACAGATCAATTGTAGAACAATTGTAAGCTTATAATAATGATTTATAATTGATACCAATGTATTATAATTTGAACTGTCAGGTATGTTTTCATAGGAAATCCTAGTTTGACAAACGTTGACAAAATGTTAAAGAGTGTCAAATGTTTGACATCATTTGACTTTAATAGAAACAAATAACTTGCCATTTTTTATTTCAAACAGAGATGGCGATAGAGAGGCAACAGTTACCAATTGTAGCTGTAACCTTAAAGGGATACTTCACCCAAAAATGATAATTCTGTCATCATTTACTCACCTTCGAGTTGTTCCAAATCTGTATAAATGTCTTTGTTCTGATGAACACAGAGAAAGATATTTGTAAGAATGCTTATAACCAAACAGAACCTGCCCCCGAAGGTGAGGAAATGATGACAGAATTTTCATTTTTGGGTGAGGTATCCCTTTACCTATGATTAATACATTTGAACAACCTGAAGCATTTACTGTAAGCCTGCAGACTGCATGTCCTGAATTGGTGTGTGAGATACTCACTCCATGCCCTGAGCTGTCTGTCTGGCGATGTCGATGAGCTGAAACATCTGAAAGTTTGTCTCTTGCACGTGTAGATGTTTGTAGAGGCTGCTGCCCTCACACCACTGTGTCACAATGGCCAGATTTTCCTTGGTCATGTAACCCATGAATAAAACAATATTGACATGCCTGGTCTTCCTGCGATCCAAATAAAGAAACATGATCATTGGCATCGGCAAAGGAAATCTCCTGTGCATGAACAGGATGTTCAGGATCTTCAGATGTAATTTCACTGGGCTTTTAATGTTGTTTTACCTGAGAACAGCCACTTCGTTGCGAAAGGCCTGAAACTGCTCCGGCGTGGGATTTGTGACCTTTAAAACCTTTACAGCGACATCGCCTGAACAGAGAACATTTACAGACAGTGAACGAAACGTTCGATGATGTGTTTAAATAACATCTGACATATGCCGTCATATATTGACTGAAATTGATGTCATCTTACCGTGCCACTTCCCTTTGTAAACTGTGCCAAAAGACCCCGAGCCGATCCTGGAGAGAAAAACCACCTCCGTGTAGTTAATCTCCCAGTAGTAGCTGGAATCTCTCTTCTCTCGAGGACGCTAGAAAAGAATAAAATTGGGTTAATTATGGAGCGCTAATATTTCACATATTATTCACATGACAGTCAAATAAAATAAAAAGTTTGTGTTTACATAATATATGTCTGTGCACTGTGCATATTATAAACACATACATCTACACAAACATGTATATATTTAGGAAATATTAGCATGCATATATAATAATATTTATATAGTATTTAAATGATATATAAACAAATATTTATGTTTATATTAATAATATATACACATCTGTATGTGTTTATAAATACAAAATTGATATGCACAGTGCACAGACATATATTACGTAAACGCAAACTTTTCTTATTAATCCTATTAATCGCAATTCATCGTTAAACAGCCCTGACATGTTTGTACGATTCAAGAAAAAACGGTAGGACAACAAAAATCAAATAATAATATATATGAATAATAACATAAATTAAATAAAATATAAAACGGTCTATATTAAAAACATTTTAAAACAAAGAAACGTACATCTACACACTGTCATTATTATAGTTTTCATTATAAATTGCGCGAAAATACTTGAAATGTTTAGAAATTAGAAATGTTGCAATAAAGTGAAGTAAGTTTAAAAATGATTTTGATGAAATAAATATGAAAAAAAAATGAAATAAATAAAAACAAAACTAGAACTGAAATAAAAACATATTCATGTTTATATTTATAACATATACACGTGTCTGTATGCGTTTATAAATACAAAATGAATATGCACAGACATACAGTATATTATGTAAACGCAAACTTTTCTTCTGGATGCGATTAATCACGATTAATCGTTAAACAGCCCTGACATAGTTGTACGATTCAAGTAAAAACAGAAGTAAAATCTCAAAAACGTACAATTCTGTTTGTTTCCTGAGTGTTAGCTGAAGGTGCTTTCTCTTTATGGGCTGGTGCCGGGGTTTTGGACCACTCCGTCGGACTTTGGTCTTGAGGGCTTCCTGTAAATCAACATGTCCCGAAGAGAGAAGAATGAGCAAACAGGCCCTAGCTTTACTGAGAAATCTATAAGGGGGTAAAATCAAAACTCCATACCAGATTCATTACTTCCTAAGGCTTCCTATGAATAAAGAGAGTAAGTATTTTAACATATGGAGAATCTGACACATAAATCTGTCAAGAAAATGACACTGCTTCATGGTGATGTTGGTTGAATTTGTTGATGTTTGTACCTGATAAGCGGCTTCATCAACAGGCTGGGTGGTGCTCACCATGTGGACGTTGGGGGTGGATGTGGACAACACTTTATTATGACTGAGCGAAACCCCGGGGACTGGCATGGGAGTGATGTAGTTGAAAGCATTTGGCGTTGAGTATCTGTGATGTGGACTGAAAAAGTGTTCGGACATTAATGAAGGCCTGGCGATTTGTCACCGCGTGTAGGAGTGAGTGTGATCACAAGATGTGAAATGAGATCTGTCCACTGACATTTCATTCTTACACAGCGTGGTTTTATCATAGAGCCGGGAAATGAACTTTCAAAAAATCTACAATACGATGACATTAGCCGGGTTTCCATCCAAAGTTGCGAATTTAGCTTATGCGCAAAATTGGAATATCGCATAAAACATTTTCGAATAAGCACCGTTTCCATCCAAACAGTCAACCGTCACTTCCTAATAAACTGCCACTAAATATCAGTAAGAAAAGTAAGAGAAGCCACTGAATATAATGATTTTCATACAGAATAATACTTGCGCAAGCAGACGATTACGAAACACAATAAATGCGGTGCTTTTGTGGATGCCTGCTGTTCGGGAAACACAGTTGTGACAGTTCTAAGAGGCAATTACAGAATACTTTGACGACTTTGCTCAGGCATTTAAGAATGACCATAACAATATTTCTGATGCTGTGTAACAAGATCAGTACTCTGGTTAGTCAGGTTACGCTGTCTCATAGTGCAATTACGTGACTTTTTGGAGGAATTTATTCGGCAAATGTGTTTCCATCTCCCATTATTCGCATTAACCCTTTTTCGCAAAAATGAAAAACCACCTCAAGCGAGTGTAAAAACTTTTTGCGAATTAAGGGTTTTTAATTCGAAATTTGGCGTTTCCATCACTCGTTTCTGATGCGAAACTTCAAAATGCGAGTGATGGAAACCCGCTTAATGATACCTGGCCGATTTAAATACAAACATCACATCGTTCTCTCCTGATTGGTTGTTCATAAATATCCTTACATCTCGATTGGCTATTGAGAAACATCCTTATGTTTGATTGGATGCAGAGAAAATATCTTCAAAAACGTCAAAAAATTTCAGTGCATTTCTATTAAGATGGTCTCTCTGGCATGGTGATCTGGTTGGATTCAAGTTAAATATACAGTTAGGTCCATAAATATTATAGTATAAAAGTGTATTCGAGTTACAGTTTTATAACAGATATTGTCTTAAAGTGCACACTCTCAGCTTTATTTCGAGTGTAGCTGAGAGTGTGCACTTTAAGACAATATCCATTATAAAACTATAACTCGAATACACTTTGATACACAGCTAAAATAACAAAAAATGTGCTTCGGTCCAGTATTTATGGACCTAACTGTACATACAGGTCTTTCGTTACCTGAAAGGGAATCTAGAGTTTTGCATACGCCGTGATGAGGGGGGCGGGAGGGATGGAGTCCCGTTCTCTCCTGGAGTAGGAAACAGCCTGGACGAGAAAGAAGAGAGGGCAGTTTGACCCGAAAGAGTGGTTGAAATGCCGTTCTGCAGCAACACATCCAACAGTACATGGCGACTAACATAAGAATCAGAAGAATGGACCGTTGTGTCCTGCATTACCTCATTTTCATTGATAAACATCCACAGAGTTAAAAGTATGACAGGCCTTTATCTTTATGCAAACGACATCAACAAACCTATCCTCGCTTCACTGGAAAACACTGCTGTGTGAGCATTACCGAACACTGGATTTCTAGATATACTAGTTACACAAGATGGTAAAAGGGAAAATTCTGCCATCGTTTCCTCCATATGATGCCTTGTTAAGGAATGTACTGGTCCACACTATGTTCAAAACATAAGTTTACTGATAATCTGTTCATTCAATTCATTCATAACACAATGGTTGGGTCTGCACATATTTTATCAATACATGGGATGAAAACAACCAAGCGCAAAAAAAAGATATGAACGATGCCAGAATTTTCATATATGGGCGAACTGTTTCTTTATGTAAATGAAAGAATACAGATCCATGGTTCCAACATGAAATCGCATTGCTTCTTCACAAGGGCAACTTACAGAAGCTGTCGGATGTTGCTCCAGTCCACACACATGGTGGGCACTCTGGTGCTGCAGTGCTCGTGAAATTTGTAGCCACACGTCTGACACCTGAAGCCGTGCAAGAGAAACTTCTGACATATGTCGCAGAAGGCCAACTTCAAAAACGTTTTCCGTACCTGTGACAAAACGGACTGTCAAATCGAGACAGTTGCAAGCCGATCATTTCGCTTTTTCAAACACATCAATATCAACTCACAAAATTGTGCGTAGTCAGGGGTACGTGATCTAAGACTTCAACCAGGAGCTCCTCTCCCATCAGTGAGGTAGAATCTGTGTTCCAATCCATACGTGACTTTTTGCTAAAAAGAAAACAATAGATCATTTTGAATTTTCTGTTTTTTCTTACACAAAGGTCGTGTAAGAATGCGTCGATAATGCTTTCAAACTGGGTATTTTATATAGACAGTTTCATCTTAACAACATAAACGAACGCTAATGCGCACAACTGAACTTCCGGTACACATTCAACTCAACTCAACTCAACTTTATTTATAAAGCGCTTTTACAATTTTCATTGTTACAAAGCAGCTGTACATGAGACATATTGACTATAAGCAAAACAATTAAAGTTGTACCTGCAAAAACAAGAAAAGGTTGAAAACACAGAAGACAGACATACCCACATACAAAACACTCCACACACACAATATGCACACGTACTAACACACATAGACATAGAGACACACACACACACACACATGCGCACGCACACACACACACACACACACGCACACACACACACACACACACACACACACACACACACACACACACACACACACACGTACGTACACAGACAAGTACGCACACACACACACGCTCAGTGAGAGCACACATTTAGGATAAAGGAGAGAGAAGCACAGGTCAAATATAACAGATAATAAATTCCTATATGCAATATTAATTAAGTAAAACTTTAAAATTCTAAAGCAGCCCCCCCGGTCAGGCAGATAGTGCAAAAACAGTATGCAAACGGTGGCGAGGAACCCAAAACTCTAATCGAGAAAAAAAACCTCAGGAGAACCCAGGCCCAACCAGGGGATTCCAGTTCCCCTCTGGCAAAAGCTGCTGCCTCTGCACAAGCTCCAGAGAACTTGCACAACAAGGCTAAATAAAATAAATAAACTTAATAATAAAATAAATTATAGTTTAAGATTATCATTAATAATCTAATAGCATTTGAAGTTTTGTGGTGAAGACATGTCAAGAGACCGCGTCCTTCTTTATCCAGCTCTATCATCTCAGCTCTTGTCAGGTCCCCACTTCCCATTCTCCGCTCTACCATCAGGTCAGGCCATGAACTGCATCCTGCTCGCTGTGGTAACCTTGGAACAATGAGACAAGACTGGCTGAGAGTAGAGTACTGTTCTGTACTCTTTGATGCAACAAGTACATCAGTTGTGTTTTTGGTTCCGGTTGATCTAACTAATGCAGCCTAAACCCTCTGAAGATTTATATTATGGAAGAGTAGTGTATGCAAGATTAAAAAGATGCGTCTTTAGTCTAGATTTAAACTGACAGAGTGTGTCTGCCTCCCGGACAGTGCAGGGAAGACTATTCCAAAGTTTAGGCGCTAGATAGGAAAAGGATCTACCACCTGCACTTGATTTTGAAATTCTAGGTATTACCAACTGACAGGACGCCTGAGAGCGTAATGCACGTGAAGGACTGTAATACAAAAGGAGTTCATTCAAGTACTGAGGAGCTAAACCATGTAAGGCTTTATAGGTAATAAGCAAGATTTTAAAGTTAACGCGATGCTTTATAGGTAACCAGTGCAAGGTTGACAGAACCGGGCTAATATGTTCATACTTTTTTGTACGTGTAAGAACTCGAGCTGCCGCGTTTTGGACCAATTGGAGTTTTTGTAATAAGCCTGCAGGGCAACCACCTAACAGTGCATTACAGTAATCTAGTCTTGATGTCATGAATGCATGAATTAACTTCTCTGCATCTGACATTGACAGCATATGACGTAGTTTAGATATATTCTTAAGATGGAAAAACGCAATTTTACAGGTGTTGGCGACGTGGCTCTCAAATGACAGATTACTATCGAATAGAACGCCAAGATTCTTTGCTGACGACGAGGGTTTTATGGAACATCCGTCAATAGTTAAACAGTATTCTTGGTTGTTACTTATAGCAGTTTTCGGTCCAATAAGTAACACTTCCGTTTTGTCCGAGTTCAGTAATAAAAAGTTGTTACTCATCCAGTTTTTTATATCGACTATGCATTCCATTATTCGATGGAACTGCTGTGTTTCATGAGGCTTCGAGGAAATATAAAGTTGAGTATCATCAGCATAACAGTGAAAGCTAACTCCGTGTCGCTTTATTATATCTCCTAGAGGTAGCATGTATAATGCGAAGAGCAGAGGCCCTAAGACTGAGCCCTGTGGTACACCGTACTGGACTTGCGATTTGCGTGACACCTCATTGTTTATTGCTACAAATTGAAAACGGTCGGATAAATAAGATTTAAACCATTTCAAAGCTATTCCCTTAATGCCGACATAATTTTCGAGTCTATGTAGGAGTGTGCTGTGGTCAATGGTATCGAATGCAGCACTAAGGTCTAGCAGCACCAATAACGAGATACAACCTCGGTCAGACGCCAATAGCAGATCATTTGTAACTCTGATCAAAGCAGTCTCTGTACTGTGACATGCTCTAAATCCAGACTGGAATTCTTCATTGATGTCATTCCTTTGGAGGAAGGAGCATAATTGAGTTGAAACTACTTTTTCCAGAACTTTAGATATGAAAGGTAGATTCGATATAGGCCTGTAGTTCCTTAGTTCTCTAGGGTCGAGTTGGGGTTTTTTGACAAGGGGCCTTATAACAGCCACCTTATATGCTTTAGGCACATGTCCTAATGTCAGAGATGAGTTAATAATACCAAGAAGAGGATCTATAATTTCTGGGAGCATCTCTTTCAGTAGATTTGTAGGTATAGGGTCTAGTATGCATGTTGTTGATTTAGATGATCTAATAATTTTAGACAGCTCATCTTGATCTACGGTATAAAATAATTGCATTTTCTCCTTAAGGGCGCTGTAGTTAGTTTGTTCAGCGGGTTTCACTTCTGATTGCATTGTTATAATTTTTTCTCTAATATCTTGGATTTTATATGTGAAGTAGTTCATAAATTCATCACTGCTATGCTGATATACAGGATCAGAAGTCACTGACGATTTATTTTTTGTTAATTTAGCCACCGTGTTAAATAAAAACCTAGGGTTGTGCTGGTTTTCTTCTATTAGTGATGAAAAGTAGGCGGATCTAGAAGTTTTTAGGGCTTTCCTGTATTTTCGAATACTATCCTTCCATGCTGTACGAAATACCTCTAATTTCACAAACAATAGAGTGCCTGTAGATTATTTCTGATAACAAGCAAAAGAAACCGAGAAGAACTGTTACTTGGCTAAACCTGTCTCTCCAATATTTTTAATTTAGACTACGATACCAATCTCAACCACTAGATGTCAATGTACCATACGGTTTCTTTAAATGCGACCAAACTACAGGACCCATTCAACAAATTGTGTATTTAAAGGGATAGTTCATCCAAAAATGAAAATTCTGTCATAATTCACTCACGCTCATGTAATTTCATACATGTATAAATGAAACATTTGTTCCGATGAACACAAAGAAAGATATTTGTAAGAATGTTAGTAATTTTCAGTTCCGGGACATCATTGACTACCATAGTAGAAAGAATTAAATGTTAGTCAAAGGTGCCCGAGAACTCTTTGTTTTCCTAAATTCTTCAAAATATCTCATTATGTGTTCAACAGAACAAAAACATAAAAAATTTTTTACTAATATGGTAGTGGATGATGTCCCAGAACTGAAAATTGCTAACATTGAGCTTTGTTCATTGGAACAAAGAAATGTATACTGGTTTGAAACAACCTGAGGGTGAGTAAATGATGACAGACTATACCTTTAAATACAATTATTACACAATCAAATAATTATATATATTAATATTAACATAAATTAAATACAATATAAGTAGTTATATTATTAGACACTCTGGGTCAGGTGCACGCGTGTCCGATGAAACTGTCTATATTAAAAACATTTTAAAACAAAGAAACATACATCTACACACTGTCATTATTATAGTTTTCATTAGAATTGCGCAAAAATGCTTGACTGCACACAAGGGTTATTATACTTAAAACTATTAAAAAATGTCTGTTATTAAACATCAAATACAATATAGGCCTAAATATGATGTGGGAAGAAAACTAGATGAAAATGAAAAATGTTAAAAAAGATTGAAAATGAAAAAGTTTAATAATGATTTTATTGGAAATGAATAAAAACAAAACTAGAACTGAACTAAAAAAAATCAACCACTATTATTAAATCTTATCAAATTAACATGACAACGAAAAACATGGTTCCAGAATGGGTCCATAGATTCAACAGCAGCATCGTGGGATTTTCTTCAGCTTTCTTTGTGTGTGAATGATAGCGAACACTTACGTTTTGCCATGTTCTGTGTGCAGCTTGAACACAGCGCAGCATTCTGGTTGAAGTCCTCGAACTTTCAGGGCTTTGATGAGGCAGTTGTGCAGCGTCATGCCTGCTCGCCCATTCACCTATTTCAACAGCATTTACAAGATATTCTCATTTCAACAGGGAGGACAAACATGAACATGTTCTTTAAAGATGCAAAACATTCACACATCTGCCAAAATTACGAGATCTATAAACTGATTCTCTCGCCACACAAACTAATGATTTTCAAGTTACCACAGTGCGCTGTTTGTTGGGCAGGTAGACACGGATTGTGCTGCTAGTTTTAGAGTCTGGTATTCTCCCGTCATCCGATAATCTCCGGTACGGAAAGTTCTTTAGAATGGTGGGAGACATGCAGGAATCTTCATATACAGAGTCTTTGCATCCAAACACGTGACTGATGCTTTTCCGGGCCCCTTGAATGTGCTCCATCACAGCGGGCAGCAGACTACAATAATCTGCCAGGAGAGGAGAAACAATCATTCATTACTAACATCATCTGCACCGGTCGAACACAAAACCTTAAGGACTTCAAATGAGGGATGTGGGGTATGAGGGTACATACTGTCAAATGGTCCAGATTATGTTATATTACTTAGATCACAGAATAAACATTTGCACAACCACCAGAGGGAATGAATGTGAGATTGACAAAATAAGTGAAAATATGTGTTCCAAACAAGTCAAGGTGAAAATGTAATTGTTATTAATAAAACAGGCCAATTTTATTATCTTATAGTTTAGCTGGTAAATTGGGTCACACTTTATTTTAAGGTCCAATTCTTGCTATTAACAAACCATTAACTACAACTTTTTCCTCAATAAACTCCTAATTTGGTACTTATTAATAGTTAATATAATAGTTGTTAGGTTTAGGTATTGGGTAGGATTCGGGATTTAGAATATGGTCATGCAGAATATGTGCGTTATAAGTACTAATAAACCAATATTCTAATAATATGCATTCTAATAATATGCATAATATGCACGCTAATAAGCAACTTGTTAATAGTGAGAATTGGTCCCTATACTAAAGTGTTACCGTAAATTGTTATTTAAAGTTGGGGTAACATGCTATTTCATGCAATCTGACTTCTTAACACTGTTGAACGTGCTTGCTTCTCATGCTTAACATGATCAACTTGTTAAAGAACGAGTTGGATGTATGACGTAGTATTTCTGTGCTCGATACACTCCCCCAGCACTCCAACTTGTTTCGGAAAGTTTTTTATAAGTCTGGATCCCTGTTTCGTAACAGGGATCCTATTCCTTTTATTGGCCATTCTCCCAGAAAAACACACCCACGCGTCATCCACCGAGCGAAAGAGCACGCCCATACGCTAGAGTGAGAAAAAAGGGCACACCCATGCGCTAGCGTGAGAGAAAGAGCATGCCCACGTGCTAGCGTGAGAGAAAGAGCATGCCCACGCTCTAGCGTGAGAGAAAGAGCATGCCCACGCGCTAGCGTGAGAGAAAGAGCATGCCAATGGGTCTGTGCAGCGCTGAATGATGTCACATATACACGCTGAACTGCTCCGAGAGCAACTTAACCGGAGCGAATGAGACGAGTGGAGGAAATCATTGATGATCGCACATAAAGACAGAAACTGTGCATTAAACATGAGAACTGTTGCTGAGACTCTGTAGGCTACTGGCCATCTTTCTAACATAAATAACGTTTAACCAGGGCAAATGAATCGAGTGGATGAAATTATTGATCAGCGCACATACATAGAGCGATATGGTAAACATGGGAAGCGTAAACGAGCATGCACCAAGCGCCAGATGTGTTGCTGAGACTCTGCACTGGCCATCAGGGTTTTCCTGGCTCAAAATGAGGCGGAGGTGGTGCCATCCTGATCTTGTACACACACACGTAGGCCTACCGTACCTTTAAGTGGCTTAACCAAAGTGACCTTGAGACATTACAAGTTTATTCAACCAAACAGAAAAGTGTTTTTTATCAAATAAAGCTTTTTTATCATTTTCAACTAACTTTTCAGCCCACAATAGCCAACTGAATTAACCAGTCTTACTAAATGAGCAAAGCTCATTCACATCTTGCATTCTCTGTGGTTCACTTTAAATGATTCAAGGATCTCTTATATTCGCTAGTGACTGAAAAGTTCAATAGCTTAAATGAATCGGTTCAAATGAGTCATTCGTTGCGAGTCGTTCTGAACGCAATGTGCGTTCATACTGGCGAACTGGCTGTGTACAGTATACGCTGATTCAACAATACAACGGCACAGCTAAAGACATTACAATGATGTACGTCATGTTAATTCAAGAAATTTCAAGAAATTAAACGTACTTGGATGCAAAACAAACTCTTGTTCTGAAACTCTTTTTAGCGCCTCAGTGTGCTGATAACGAAACAGCGCCTCCACTGTGGCATAATGCCGCAACTGCAGTTACAAATGACAGAATTTTTCGTTTTTTCTCTAAATCCCAACACCACCAGTCTTGTCAACCTTATGGCCGTTCGAACATGGAAGTGTGATCGGCTTCAGCGGACCTCCGAAACAGCTGTGGCCGGCACACAGCATTTCTTGTGAAGACACCTCTTATAATCAGTGTTGGGAGTAATGCGTTACAAAAGTAATGTATTACAGTAACATATTACTTTTTGCTGTAACGCAGTAGTGTAAGGCATTACTAATCAATTTTCAGTAATAATTTACTCGGTACATGTTCAGTAACGCTTGCGTTACAACAAACTTTTCGCCCGCGAGACATTAACAAATCAAAAATCCCGCAAGTAAGTTCTATTTCCTGTTCGTGAATAGACGCCTGTGGTGTCATTCATCTCCCTCTGGCTGGTGGAACTTTGTATTTTGTATTGTAACGTGGCATGATTTCAGTCTCTGAGCTAAAGGTCCGAGGCTATTGACCCCGCCCGGTTCGCTGTAAGCCCTAGCGCCAGTGTTGCCAGGGTTTCGGTTTTCCACACAATTGGGCTATTTTTAAAATGCAGTTGCGGGAAAAATTATGGGCCGGTTGCGGGTTTTGGGGCTACTTTCATAATGCACTGCGGCCGCCAAATTGTTTGTTTATATTCTAAGTATAAATGTTAATTGATGAGATTCTTAATGTGTATTCATACTCAGATTAATACCTGGCAACTCCAGGACCGGGACCCGTTCTCGAAAGTGTGGGGAACGAGCGTCTGACAGGCAGGCTACAGTACAGGGAGGGACACGGGAGCTCAGCTTAACCAAAGAGGAAAATATAACGGTGGTATTAGACAATCCGAATTATGTTTTTACCAATGTTTCGTACTAAGGTGCATGTCACCTTGCACAATGAAAGAAATCACTCTTGAGTGTACAACAGTTGATTCTCCCGGCTGCCAAAAATCACGTTTGAGCAGCGCTATACGCAGTCTGGAACAACTAAAACATTGACGTGCTTGTACACATCATTATACATATGCAATATATTTAAACCTCGAGCACACATGGGATCTTTTTTAAAGATACACTCCACCCAAAAATGAAAATTCTGTTATAGATTACTCACCCTCTAGTTGTTCCAAACCTGTATAAATTTCCTTGTTCAGTTGAACACAAAGATATTTGGTAGAATGTTAGCAACTGAAAATTCTTTGGCATCGGCTGTGTCTCGTTTCGGAAGGCTGCGTCCTCCGGAGGTCTCATTTGAAGCCTGTTACGTAGGCACCCTTTTAATGCAACCTACTTTCATGAGAATTTCGGAGGACACATGAGGTGTATCCTTAGTTGTTAGAGATAACCCACAATTCTTTGCGTCGGCCAACGTCTGTTAAATAAACGTGTGTTGAATAAACGGCAGCAGCTGCACATTCAATCAAATATGTGGTGTTTAAATGTGAACAGTTAACAATTTGTGTCAAGTTTTTTTAATCTTAGTAGGCATATGTAGTAAATAGGTTTACAAGTGTTTAGTGATTTTTAAACGTTTTAAAACAGTAAGGCAAATTTGTTTACATTTGTTTAATTCTTTTGGCATTGTTTAGGGTAGAACATAACCAACTTTTTACCTCTTAAAATCATCTAGAAATCATTTTAATTCATTTGACAAGTGTTCGAGTGCAAAGTGCTGTCATAACAACGTGGTACTTCCTGTTTCCTTTTGCCAGTATGTCCTACAAAGGACTTCTCGTTTAATTCTAATTTGAGAATCCTCCTTATACAACCTTACGAAACGAGACACAGCTATCATTGACTACTAGGGGTGTAACGGTTCAAATTACTCACGGTTCGGTTTGTGACACGGTTTTAGGGTCACGGTTTCGGTTCGGTTTGTGCTATGTTCAGGGAAAAGGGACTACTGACAAATAAAAATAAGAACAAATAATCAAATCAAGCTACAAGTAACAGCACCAATAAAACAACAGAGCAAAGCAGAATACAGATACTGTATATATACCTTTTAAGGTAGAAATGGATTAAAGTAATCAAATAAAACATAACATTGCATATGTACAAATTAAATAAAGATGAATCATAATTGAAGTTACAGAAGCTATTGAGTCACAAGCAGTGAGTGATTTCCTTGACTTTTAACAGACAGCAGGAATATGCTACTGTCGCTTTAAGAGGAATGAAACCGATCCAGTACACCGATACTGTACACATGCGTTGTTTTTCGTCTGTTTCGTCCGTTCACTTAAGACATAACCTACTATGTTTGTTAAGATACTCGACAAGAGGGGCATGTTGACCTACTTCGTGTGTGAATTTGTCTGTTTAAGCGCTTCAAAGACAACTCAATATTTGCGCCATGTCTGAGACTTTCCTTATGCGCGCTTCGGATTTTCTTGTGCATCATCTTGCACTTAAATGTTTAAATTGGCAAGGCTTGAATGAGTGTAGTTTAAACAGCAGCATGTGCTGTTCAGGTCTCACCTGCACTCGCATGCTCACAACACCCGGGTGATGAAAGCATAAATGACTGTACAGCATACATCAATCCTATTGAAATTTGTCTACGTTATTTGATTTGCTGTAGGTATTAAATGTGTATCCATCGACAAGCATACATTAGCTGAACTTTGTCAGTCTGTTTTACGCATTATAATTTTGAACGAACTAGTGTTGTCACGGTACCAAAATTTCAGTAGTCGGTACCAATACCAGTAAAATTCCACGGTTCTCGGTACCAATTTCGGTACCAAAGCAAAACACCAGTACATGCTAATTGAAACACAATTTTATTAATCAAGCTCATTGTTAATATAAATGTATAAAAAGCAATGCCATTTTGTATACATGACGTATAAGTTAATTGTTGCTGAAACTGTTGTGTGCTCACTGGGGTCTTTCATGCTGATGAACATCCTCCTCAGTCTGCTGCTGTATAAGACAAATAGAATAAACTTCAGTAAGTCAACTGACTGAACAAACATGCATATGCAATATTAGAACAAACCTCAGTTTTTATACTGCATTTACACAAGATTACTTATATTAAGGTAACTGTATATTAAAATAATAAATGCAACAGATAGATTTTTATTTACTTTAAATGTGGTTTTTTAAACCTAATAGTGTTATCTATCCAAGACATACACATTGCTAGTCATACAGTTAGTATGCTAGTTTTCTAGCACATAGATTTCAGATAGGCCTAAATAAAACAGGTACTGTAAACCCCATCCTGTCCTCCCATTTATTTTACCACATTACAGTTATAAAAGCATTAAATGGTTAATAAGGACACTTGACTGGATTAGCATTGGCGCTAACAAATTAACACGCAAACAAGGACGTTTATTTTAACGTAACCTTTAACTTAACATATGATACAACATTCATAATGCAAACGCGAACAGAATTTGAAACTTACCGCTTGAACTTGTTAACTTAAATCCGGATGCTTCCTCGTTTCACCACAAAACTCTGTTTGTTTTCTTCGTGATATGACTTTAATCTGAAGTATTTCTGTGCGCATCTCTTGTGGATCGGAGCCGCGCTTATCCGCTCATCACGTCTTATTGCGTCTATAAAAAGTTTCCGACTGACAACCTGTCAGACAGAGCATCAGTACCTGGTTGACCCGGTACGTCGGTGGTACCGGGTCTTATGAAAATTAGGTACCGACAACTTTTGTATTTTTAGGTACCGACTTGGACCCGAAGTACCGGTACTTTTGACAACACTAGAACGAACCATATTATTAATGCGTCATCAGATTTAAGATGAGCCGCGGTCCAAGCGTGTTGGACCACGTGCCGAACCGTTGGTGGAGAACCGTGCGGTTAAATCTTTTACCGAGAACCGTTACACCCATATATAGCAGAAAAAATTATAACGGTAGTCAAAGGTGATCGACCCAGAATTGTTTGCTTTCCTAAATCCCCCAAAACATCTTTTGAGTTCAACAGAACAAAAAATATATACAATACCTAGGAAACCAGTTAGCAAGATCCCTGTAACCAGCAGCAATGACAAGGTAAGCTAACGTTTACATGATGACTAGCTAGAATTCTATATAATCTAGTTCAGTGATGGGATGGGACTATTTTGTATTTAAATACCTTTGAAAAAAATTAAATGTATTTTGTATTTAAATGCGTTTAATCTTAGTATTTTTGTATTTTCAAACTAAAATACTTTTTACCAATCAACCTCCTTATTAGACTGCATGGATGGGCAGTGTTTCAAATACATCCATTTGAAATACAAAATACTATTATTTTGTAATAGTATTTTGTATTTAAATGCATTTATTCTTAGTATTTTTTTGTATTTATTTGTGTGTAGCCTAGTTAATTCAAGAAATCAGCAGTCTAATAAAGAGGTTGATTGGCAAAAAGTATTTTGTATTTTGAAAATACAAAAATACAAAGACATTTTGTCATTTTAGAATGTCAAGTTCTGCTTCTGTAGTTATTTTGGTAAATGTAATACAGGAGTCATTACAATTACAATTACAACGTATTACAATTCTGAGACAGTAGTATTGCAAGGTAAGGGATTACTTTTAAATATCAGTAACAAGTAATCTGTAATGTATTACAGTTTGGAAGTAACTTGCACAACACTGGTTATAATTTTGGCGAGAGTCTGAGGCGGCATGACATTTTACGGAGGCGGCCGCCTCCAATTTCTCTATGCAGGAAAAACCCTGGTATCGCAAAAACGTTCTCACGCTCGTATGAGGTGTTTTTTCAGGCAATACGATAAAGGCATATTCCGCAAAACTGCAATGGAAACACTTTTTGTCATATTTACAAGTCACGTGGCGTATAAAAAATTCACATGACCATTCGCGGTATGTTTTGGCAGAACATTTGGAAAGATAGGATATAAGGAATTCACATTAAGTAATATTTTATATTATGGCCGAAATGCAGGAAAAAGAGTGAGTGCAGTATGGAGATTTATTTGGAACAGTGAGGTAATATGAAAATATATAAGGAAATATAGACATTTCTCTTCACTCTTTCATCACAGTAGGTGGCACCATGTACTAAAGTTGGTTTGCAACCTGCCATAAAACGTACTAAGAAGAAGTACGGCCAGAATGACTTATCGGGAGAAGAATCAAAATACACTTTAAAGGTGGGGTGGTTGATTTGGAAAGGTGCTAACTTTAACCTGCTAGCACTGAAATTATAATCCCACCCTCTATGCGATTCGCCGTCTAAAGCCACGCCTCCTCCAAACACATGAATGTGTTTCGTAAATCCACGTAACGAATGACAAACTAAATCCATTAAATTCTTCTCGAAGCATGCAAATACCTGTCCAAAAGAAAGAGAGCAACCATGGTATTGTCTTTCAGACCCTTTGCCTGCCGGAGCTGTCTCCATCATGTAAAAGCTGAACCGATGTTAATTCAAGTTTTTTTCTCTTTCATGATCCAGACGTTTTTTCGTCACTGCTTTTTCAAAAATTGACTTTCGTTTTGTAGATTTACTTGTTGTCGGTTCCACAGGAAAGTTTGATTGTTGATGATTGTCCGCCATTCTCCCTACATTGACACAGTAGACGTGACTGCGCTGATGACATATGATGTCTGCGTGAACAGGGTGCGCAGTGGTATGCAAAATACACATGACCAGTCACAGCATTAGGCCAGAACGTTTTGATTGGGCGAACGTTTTTTGGACGATATATAATATAAAAAATATTATTTGCCCACTATACTTCTTGATTGCTATCAGGATGTAAAGAGATTTCCAACCAACATGACAAAAAATGTTTCTGGATAGGATCACCCACGCTGCCTTTAATCGCATACATCGTTTAATGGAAATGCAGTCATTCCGCAATATTGTTTTAATCGACATTTAGAAAACGTAGCTTAAATTTTGCACAAATCTGTAATGAAAACCTGGCTAATGATAGGCCTTTTTCACGCTTCCGGACTTTTGACTTCCGCATCGTTCGACGCAGAGTAAACAATGTTCCGGTTACAGCAGTAGTTGCAGTTGTGCTGGAAAGACATCACCCAATCCCTTCCATCACACTTTCTGCAAAGAAAAGACAGCGCAGCTTCAAAGTGACACGAGCCAATAGCGCTTGAGCGTGAGCTCTGTCAGAGTGTTTCATTGGTTGAATGTACTAATAAATATACTCTTCACTGAACGAACGAGTCAATTGAGTCAAAATGAGACTGAATGAACTGCTACATGTCGTTCATGGTCTAATATTCTCTCTGTTACAATAATGCATATCCAGTAGTTACTCAACTTTTCTGAAAAATGAAGGTAATGACCTAGTTTAATTTAATTCCAAGGTAAAGTAAATTATGTCGAAACAGTTAAATCTTTGTATGGAACATTTAATTACACCAATTAATTGAGTTAATCCAGATAGATTTTAGTAGACTAATATAATGTAGATTTCGTCGACTAAAAATAGACTAAAACTATGATAAATTGGGATGACTAAATTGCATTTTAGTCAAAAGACTATGACTAAAACTAAATCAAAATTTGCTGTCAAAATTGACACTGATCTTAATTCTAATTTCAGTTAAGCCTTAAAATGTTAAAATTCTTTATTAAGTTGTATGTGCAACAAAATAAGTTACTGAAATATATCTGAAATATTTTGAAAATAAATCTTTTGAATTTTTTATTTTGTTCAAAATATTGAGATGTGTATCGTATCGTGAACCCAGCATCGAGATATGTACCGAATCGTGAGCTGAGTGTATCGTTACACCCCTAGTATACAGTATATTAAAATAAACGGAAGACCATGATTATTCAGGAACATTAGAATCTTATGAGCATTATTGAAAGCGACCCATTAAAAGATTGGAGAAGGACAATACAGCTGTTTATGGTAAGCATTTTATAATAAGGTCTAATTTATTAATATTGGTTACATTGCAATGTAATACTTTGTATTTTTCATGCTGCGTTCCCGCCAGATGCGAATGAAGCATTAAGCGCAAGTGATTTACATGTTAAGTCAATACAAAGATGAGATAGGACATCCTGCGGTGCGTTAACGCGCCGCGTTAACCAATCAGGAGCTTGCTCTAGTAGTGACGTGATTACGACGTAGCGAGCGGAGGCAGAAATCCAAAACAACAATGGAGGACAAAATCATCATCGCTGTATGTGCATACCCGGAGCTGTACGATACATCTTACTTTTATCGAAACAGGAATAAAAAGGATTAGCCTTCCATAGCACATAAAGCGCAGCTACCCTCTCAACGAATTAAGCGAATTTCACGCGCGAATGAAGCGAGTAAACTCAAAATGTTCAAGCGTCCATCTACGCGCGAATAGCGCAATTCATTCGTGCAAGTCGCGTCTGGTGTGAACGCTCAGTTAACCTTGGTTAATTTTAAAGTTCTACATTTATAACGTTTTCACCATTTAAGTTTTACATTTGGTATTATGAATGAACAAAGAATCGTATTTTAATTACAATAAAAAAGAAACCTTACCTTAGCAGTTTATGATATCTTATTTACTAACAAATATTAACGAGTTACACGCTATGTTAACAGTGTACCAGCATTTTAAAGTAATTTCTTATGATACAGTGACGCGATCACGTTTAAATAACACGCGAGCTATAGGGTGTATGATCTCAAAACACATATGAATATTAGCAGTTTGAGTGCACAAAACAGATAAACGCACAGATATAAATTTTTATGTTTAATATAGATTAAAGTCGCAAAACAAGACAGTACAGATAAACGGAAGTAGCTTTAAATGACAAGCGCATTATTTTTAGGGCTGCAACTAACGATTATTTTGATAATCGATTAGTTGGGCTATTATTTTTTCGATTAATCGGATAAAATGTAATTACATCTTTTGCTTATAATAAGTAAATCAGATATGGGAAAAGTATACACAACTGAACTCATTAGCCTTCTCCCAAAATGTTGTGAATGTCTCCATAATTAACACACCTGGTGAGTTGATTCATGTGTGTCATATTAGAAGCAACTGACAATAGTCTCTCCCAAACGTGGGAGCGAGGGGAGGGTCGGCCAAGGAAATCATTTTTTTTGTGCCATGAAAAGTGAGATATTTGTCATTCAAATGTAGTGAAGTACAGTAAAAATTAAACAGAAAAAGTAATACTTCAGTACAAATACTCAAAAAGTGTACTTAAGTACAGTACTCAAGTAAATGTACTTCGTTACCCACCTCTGAACTAAATAAACCACCAAATCAGGGTATTTAGCCTATTATGTACTTTGCAAAGTGCAAACGCCACAAATTGGGTTTTACTAATATAATCTTTAATTTTGTCATTTAAAACACCTCTCCCCTTTAAACTTTAAAACTGCGCAGCTTGAAGAGATGCATGCAAAACACGTCTGACTTTAAAACTGCGCACCTCGCGCTGCACGGAGAGACACGTGCACCGAGAGACACGTCTGACTTTAAAACAGCACAACTTGTGCCGCACGGAGAGACGCATCCACGGAGAGACACGTGTGACTTTAAAACTGCGCACCTCGCGCTGCACTGAGAGACACGTGTGACTTTAAAACTGCGCACCTCGCGCTGCACGGAGAGACACGTGTGACTTTAAAACTGCGCACCTCGCGCTGCACGGAGAGACACGTGTGACTTTAAAACTGCGCACCTCGCGCTGCACGGAGAGACACGTGTGACTTTAAAACTGCGCACCTCGCGCTGCACGGAGAGACACGTGTGACTTTAAAACTGCGCACCTCGCGCTGCACGGAGAGACACGTGTGACTTTAAAACTGCGCACCTCGCGCTGCACGGAGAGACACGTGTGACTTTAAAACTGCGCACCTCGCGCTGCACGGAGAGACACGTGTGACTTTAAAACTGCGCACCTCGCGCTGCACGGAGAGACACGTGTGACTTTAAAACTGCGCACCTCGCGCTGCACGGAGAGACACGTGTGACTTTAAAACTGCGCACCTCGCGCTGCACGGAGAGACACGTGTGACTTTAAAACTGCGCACCTCGCGCTGCACGGAGAGACTTTAAAACTGCGCACCTCGCGCTGCACTGAGAGACACGTGTGACTTTAAAACTGCGCACCTCGCGCAGCACTGAGAGACACGTGTGACTTTAAAACTGCGCATCTCGCGCTGCACGAAGAGACGCATCCACGGAGAACCACGTCTGACTTTAAAACTGCGCACCTCGCGCTGCACGAAGAGACGCATCCACAGAGAACCACGTCTGACTTTAAAACTGCGCAGCTCATGCTGCACGAGAGACACATCTAAAACGGTAATTTTAAAAGGGAAGAAGATGCGCTTGATTTATAACGGCGCAGCTCGCAAGTGACGTCACAGACCAACTAATCGATTTTATCGATTAGTTGTTGCAGCCCTAATTATTTTACAATGGGATTTAATCTGTGGGGGAAATTGCTTTACCCTGCGGTGACGTAGTTTACGACTCATGTGAAAGAGGCTTATTATTATGAATAAAAGCCCAATTAAAATTTGTTAATCATATAAATGTATGTTAATGTTAGTTAAAAAAATACAACTATTTATGTAAGCTCTGGTCCATTAATATTGACAAATAGCTTACAACTTTGATTTTAAATAGTAAATGTATTAGTAGAATTAACATTAGATTAACAATTAATAAATAATGTAAAAATATACCTCATTGTCTAGTCTTGTTTAATTTCATTTTTAATAAAAATAAAAACATTTAGGGCCTTATTGTAATGGCGGTTTTTTCCCCGTAGTATCAGAAATGGTTTCAAGTATCGATATATTTTAGATATTGAATCGATGTTAGAAATTCCAGTATCGTGACAACACTAAAGGTACTCAAGATTAGGGCTGCAGCTATCGATTCTTTTACTAATCGAGTATTCTACTGATTTTCCATCGATTAATCGGGTATTCGGATAATAAGTACTTTTTCATTATTAAAAAGCAATACTAAATATACAAGAGAAAATAAGACAGGTCTCTTAAAATGAGTAAAACAACAAATTTGTTTCCTTTTTAGAACAATTAAAGTTTTTATTGCTGAAATTGCATACATTAATATCTGTGAAAACTAAACCCATTTAGTACATTCCATTGCCATATTAAATTCAAAATGCAATATAATACAAATATATAAATAAGAAACATGAATAAACCTAGAAAGAATAATTTCAAAGGTAAACAACTAACTTCAGCTTATGCATAATGCATTTAGTTTATACAAATTAGTTTTAGTTTCTTTTTTTACTATTAAACAGTAATATATAGCCTATGACTTTTATTTTGGCAGGTTGTCGGAAGACGTTTATTTTTTAGTATGTCTGTTTCTTCACTCAAACAATAACATGTTCGTGAAATAAACTTTCAGAGCAACTCTGGAGGTGAAGTTCATGTCCTCATTCAGTGCAGACGCAGACAAATTTATGAGCATCACGCATGTAGCACGTTAAACTGGGCAGTTCATTCACTCAGACACACAGAACAGACAGATGGCATGTGTAAATAACAAGATTTGGCATCCACTAGTCCGAATCTAGTTTTATGGACTCAATGCAGCCGGAAAACAAGTTTCACTCGCAAAATAGACTAAAACTAAGTAAAAAAGCAGTTCGCCATTTCAATAAGCTATCACTTATTTATCAGCATGAGAAATACGTGTGAGCGTGTGAACAGACTAAAATGCGTGTCACGGTGAATGCGTGAGACTTGAGAGCCCTGTAACATGAACAGAGTTTAGCGGGCTGTGCGTTAGTAATAACGGTCCGTGGGGAAACGCAGTGCTCTGTGTGTACTGTAGTTAAATGCATTAAATGAGGTTTCGAGGCACCAAAAATTGCCTAGAGTTTTTGTATTCGAATAACTCGAGTTACTCGAGGAATCGTTTCAGCCCTTCTCAAGATTAATATGAGATTGGCAGAAACTGCGTGTGTTACCCCATCTTTTAATAGGATAAAAAAATAGTATAACTTTTTTATAAAGGATAAGTATTTAATTCACTGGATTGACCAAAATAAGACATTACCGGACAATTAATAATTCAATTTCCAGCAAAAATTATTATATTGCAACACATACCATTACCCATAACATAAGATACTAGTCACACCCATTTTCATCTTACGTGAATTAATAACCACTTGGTACAAAACTGGTACAATCTGTGATAGTCTGTATGTGAAATGCTTTCAAGGAAATTGTTTATTTATAGATACTCTGAGGAATCAAGTACAAGACAACGAATCTGAGCCTCATCCAGACCGCGTGTCAACAAAATATCAGTGCAGAAGGTGAAAGCATTCAGCCAGAAGTCTAATAACATGTCACATTGATATGTAGTCTGATGTCAGCTCACAACGGCACAAATGAATGAAACCTTTTGGCCTTTTTCATACAGCACTGCCAACTTTAAAGTGGGTATTGTATTTGTAATGTGACTACGTGACTTGCAGCGATAGTCCTCTAAAAAATTATCCCCACAGTTTATAAACAAGGTCATCTGCAGGACTTAAAGGGCTAGTTCCCCCAAAAATGTTAATTCTGTCATTTACTCACCCACAGGTTGTTTTTAACCTGTATAAATGTCTTTGTTCTGCTAAACACAAAGGAAGTTATTTGGAAGAATGTCAGTAACCGAGCAGATTTCGTACCCCATTGACTCCCATAGTATTTCTTTTCCCTACTATGGCAGTAAATGGGGGACGAGATCTGCTCAGTTACTGACATTCTTCCAAGTATCTTCCTTTGTGTTTAGCAGAACAAATAAATTTGAACAGGTTTAGAACAATCTGAGGGTGAGTAAATGATGACAGAATTTTCATTTTGGGTGAACTATCCCTTTAACACAACCTTACTGTTCACATCACGGGAATGATAACGCAAAGAACAAACATTTTTTATAGACTCATACTTTTGGTTGAAAAGTTTCCCACAACAATGCTGAAAATATCATCAAGCAGTGCAGTGAAGATAAAAATGTGCTCTTGTAGGACTACCGATCACATGTTCAGTGCAATGAGAACTGTAGATTAGGTGTTAAATATCCCTCATGTCATTGTGGTGTGAACAGTACAGTGGTGTTTGAATACATGACAGCATCATTAACGCTTAGATCTAGGGATGCACGGATATGTCAATTTTGGCTGATAACGATAACCGATAATTCTTGAACATTGGTAGCCGATAACCGATATATTGGCCGATATACCATATCTAAATATTAATACAACATTTTCTGAGACTGAACATTCTATTTTTCCCTGAAAAATCATGTACCAAGCCTACTTTACACTAATTTAAGATTCTTTAACTTTTAAACTTCTGGTATAATGTTTATTTAATAAACAAATGAAAGATGTTGTTCCAGAGCAACCCAGAAGTGTTCTCAATTAGCCACAAGTCTAACAGGTCTCAAGACAGAAAGCATTCAGACAGCAGTCTTCTTCGAACAATGTGCTTTTGTTCCTATAATTTACACTAGGGCTGCACGATAAATTGTTGCGATACCACTAAATCCTATTGAAATCAAGCTGGCTGCGATATGCAATGTGTCGATATTTTTTTTAATGCGTAGCTTGTCCGTGAAGCACGGCTCTGGGATCAGTAGGAAATGCTGCTCATTCTAATAGCAGTGCGAGTTTGCGTCGCAACATGATCAAAACATGATCATTATGAATATACATTATTATCATAAAAATGGCTTATAAGGCTTGAGTAACAGTCGGGATGTAACGATTCACCGTGAGCCGGTTGAAAATCGGTTATAATGAGCGACGATTCAAATTGGTTGAGGCTTGAACTGAATCGCAATACATTTTTTGAACAGCAGGGGCCGCTATTTTCACTGCAAACCTAAACGTGGATGCTGATATTTCTTAAATGCAAAAAAATCCAAGAAAAGCACAGACAGTATTAGTTTGTTTATATTAAAGAGACTTTTTCTATTATTAATTTGTTATAAAATTGCAGTTTAGTTTTGTTATTTGAAATAAAACATTATTTTATCATACAAAGAAACGTGAAGCATTTAAGAAATAATGCAAGGGACGTTGTTCATTTCTAATTGGTTTCAACTTATTTTTTCAAAATAAATCGTAAGTAAATCGTGAATAAATCGCATCGTGAGATCAGAATCGTGAATCGCATCGCGTCGTGAGCTGAGTGAATCGTTACATCCCTAAGTAACAGTGATAAAAAGATGTCTATAGGCATTTCCTAGATTCTAGAACGTGTTATGGTCTTCTTCTGCAGTGCGTATTTGGAGTTTCCGCACGAGAGCGCCCTCTGGCTTTTGGATGCAGCAGCATTTTCCCGTACTTCACTCAAAAGCTGTGCATAAATCACGTGATATTTATCGTCGGTTTATCGCGACAGCCCTGATTTAAACACATTCATAAATACTGTACATACCACATCAACAATGTTTTGCTAATAGCAGTAAGTGAATGATCACGACAGAAAGACAGTACTGTACTGGATCTTAACTGTGAGCAGCGTGCACCTGAAGAAGTTTAACCAGAGGAAATTATTCAGAATTTATCAGCTATAATATATCGGCCTAAATTTGATTATCGGCCAATACCGATAACATTAAAAATGACCATTTATTGGCCGATACCAATATGGACTTATTTACATTTATTCATTTGGCAGACGCTTTTATCCAAAGCGACTTGCAAGTAGGAGAGCATATAAACATTTTGTCAACATGCTAAACAGTACCGTTAGTTTATAAGCTGCTTGATTTATTTCTGGAAACTGCCCTTTTACAATCCGATGGTTTGGACAGCTCATGTTTGCGACCAGTTATGCAAGTTACGCAGCATTTGCAGCCAAGATGAACACATTTCTCACCCAGTTCGCATGAGGCGCAGTGATATCCGCCTGTTCTCGCACAGAAAGCAACACAGCACTTATGCTGGGTTTGTGCGCACTGAACTCATCCTCGAGTGTTGTAGCTCTTTGTTCAGGCATCAGAAACCTGTCGAACAGGTCTGTGTCCTCACAGACAGAAACTCTCATGGCTGATTTGGCCATTAGTGTGCTTTTACTATAAAGTATTTAACACGAACATTCATCATCACGCGTCCTGAAATACAGGTCGCCTTGTGCTGCCATGGTTTTTATATCGATATTATTGCATGTGATGCTCATGACATTTTCCACAAGTTAACTTGAAGCTTGCAACTCACATATAATCAGAAATAGTCAATTGTTTCATAATAAAATATTTTCACATTTTGACTAGTTGGTAATGACGCCTGATGAAGTCAAATCATCTCATATAAAGATCAATGAGACTGTCATCTTAGCAGAGATTCACAACAAAACAGCTAATAATAAATAAATATAGCACGGAGAACAACAATGCTATATTGTTTAGTAAAACAAGTGACAACTAAGTAAATATAAAATAGCCAAGAGAATAGGTACAAAATTCATCACAAATAGCCTACATGATGATACTTTAATCAAAATGTTCTGAAATCGGAATCAGCAGTCGATCAGATTGTTTTGTGGATTTCGATTAAAAAAGAATCAAATGTAGATGAATGATATTCTTGTTGTTTAGATTCTCCTTATCACCCAAAAACAGTTCAAAGCCGTTCTGTAAATCTTGCATCAGCAATCCAGCAGCACAATTAGAGTAAGTGCTGAATGCCTCATGTCTGCTTTACTTGAGGTCAGAGAGGAACAGATGACTCTAGAAAACCTTTAAACCACAATAACATCAGATTACATCTCTAATGCATCCATACAAATACAGTCCTTAAAGGCATTACACACACTGTTATAACAGCAACCAAGTACAGGCAGGGTGGGAAGAAAATGAGTGACAATCTGGGCCAGTGATGAAGTGTGAAAGTAAGTCATCTTGGTTAATGTAACATTTTCCTCTAAACAGAACTGAGCAAAATAACCGTAACCTACAGCAAACAGACGCAGAAGAGAATGCCAAAAAGCAGAATATGTGACCCAGATCATTTGATCCACTGTTAATGAGATCCATAATAATTTTATTTAACGACAAAACCTCCGTCATAAATCTATTGTTCATTCATATACAAATGCTTTGACGTTTTTGTAACCAGCAAACAAACATCAGTGTAAAGTGAATTAGTGTCCTTGCTTTAGTAATCGCTGGATCTCTATTAGAAAGCCATGCAGATGACTGTGACTATAGGAAGAAATACTGCAAGACCAATTTAAGCGTGTCTAACTTACAAACAAAGATCTCACCGATAAGCTCTTCTCTTTACATAAATTTCCAAATTAGACACAAACAAACAATAACAACTTCGACTGAGGTTTCATCGACACAACAGCAAACATTTACACTTTCACTTACAACCAAGCGTCTACAAAGAGCTGAGCTGCGAAACGCACGTTTATCTACACGATATAAAGTATGTGTAGTGCGACAGACGAGCTTCACTCACCAGAGAAAGTTGTTGAATTGTTGATCCGCCATGATTATCGCTGCGGGAGAAAAAAAAACTGTGTGACACCAGGGTGACGTCATCATATTCATGACTGCCCGCGACGCGACGGAATGAAGTACGCTTGCGTCGCGTCGCAGCTTTAAATATGTGTAGATTCTGTTCAGGTTTATTTCTATGGAGCTTTTCACGATTTTGCATTGTTGCGAAGCAGCTGTACAAAAAACGATTGTAAAACAAAGTATAAATAATAATAATACAGATGTAGAGAATATAAAGTCACGGCATGAATATCATAACAACATGGAAATTATAATAAATTGCCTGAAGGATTTAATCCTGTATATTCATCGATTATATTCATGGTTCTGTTCATAAATTAATTCTAAATCTAGTGTCAATTTATTTGCCTAGTTTTTTTTCTGACACAAAACTTGAGCTACAACAACAAATGTAAGATAGATGGAAACGTAAGAAGGATAGATACATATAAATGACACATCGTTTTCAAATCTGCCATTTTAAATTGAAATAGGCTAAATTTACTATAAAATCATGTTTTTATCGTGCATAATATCAATCAAACTGCAGCTGAGTTGTTTTTATTAAGTAATAATAACTCAAACACATACACATGTATAACAAAATAAAAGACATGATTTTGCAATTTTTTTATCTGTTACCTATTAATTATATAAACTCTTCATTTTAAAAAGCCTATTTAATAAAACTAAAGAAATATTGTCATTTCTAAACGTTTGTTTAGTCTATTGTATTATTGCTCCTGTATGACATATCGCTTTATGCTCCCTGAACTGTCTGTGAGTCGCTTTGGATAAAAGCGTCTGCTAAACGACTAAATGTAAATGTAATGTTGTCTAATGTGTATACAACTTGGACATTGTTATCTGTAGGCCTACGTGTATTTTAATTGTACCTGTAAATATTTTTGTCGTATTAATCACTCGTTGCATTGCTTTTCAGAACAGAAACACTAAACATCCTGATTTGTCTGAATAAACAGTGCCATCACTTGGACAAATAAACACATTACTTCAAAATTGTAACTAACAACTAACAAATAACTGAAAATATACCACAGATCCTACTCCAACACGATGTTACCAAAGTCAAATGACACGAATTAAGTGAACATCAAAAATCTGTTTGAGTTTTGACATAGTCAATTATTCAACCTATGACCTATTAATTCACATCCACAAGCACATTAATGCAAGGTATAAGATCAAAGATGTAATACAGAGGACAATCTCCACAGCACATTATCTCCTTTAACTAATGATCCAATGACTAAGACATCATCTATTATCTATTATAAATAGTCTCATTAAAGTGTTCAAGTGAGCCTAAAAGATGATCATTTACGAGTTTAATATTCTCACCTGAATCATGATTATCTTCTCATATCCCACCACGGGACCATCAAATGCTCAGTTTGATCGCTTCTTTTCACACCCATTTTCTTTGTTGATTCAAAACCAAATAATTGTATATTTACTCAGGATTTTAGTCCTATAGTGTAAATCCACACAAAAAAAATATAACATCTATGGCACATCTGGGGCAGCATTAGAGCTGCAGATGAGTGGCTTCTAAATCCCAGGGCATCTCAAATGCACTCAGCTCTCATAGAGATGAGGCGGAGAGAACACAGTGCAGGACACAGATTTAAGGTATTCCCTCAAGCTTGCATCATCTGACAACAGCACAAGAGTAAACAAAACAACTCTAATACCTGCTGGGCAATATTATTTCACTGGGCAATGACAGAACGTTTGTGACAGGCTGACTTTTTATATGTTGGATAACGGATTCAAAAGACTAAATGTATGTTTTAGCTTATAACATTCTTCATCATTCTGTATAATATGTGTTGTTTACAAATAAGAAAAACCTTTTTATGTTTTATTTATTGAGACAATTGGATGATCACACCGAATACACAAACTACCTTAACAGTGAGCAGTGAGCACAGCTCTGAATGTATTGATTCTGAGAGAGATGCTGGAATATTCTGTCCCATAAGTAAGTTGACTCCTCTATAAAAGCCTCCAGCACAGAAGTATGTCTCTCTCTCTCTCTCTCTCTCGCTCTCGCTCTCTACTCTGTCCTTCATTGACAGGTGAATCACTATAAAGTAGGGCTGTCAACGTTAACGCGTTAACGCATGCGATTAATTTTTTCAAATTAACGCGTGAGAAAAAAATTATCGCAATTAACGCAGCATCCGTTTGTTTTGACATCCTTTGTCTAGCGTTACATTATGTAATCACGCTCTTATTCGTGTACAGGCTTTTAAACCACTTAAGCGCGATTTGAAACAGTTGCTTTGACGCGTTCAATGAAGATAGACAGCTTCTAAACTGTGGGACGCGGCAAAACGCAACGCGAGGTCCAGTCTGGTGTGTACAGTAACGGCTGCGTCGGTGAATCTCTGTCAGACAGCGCATCCGTGTTAAGTTCTCTTTCGTGCTTGAATGGATAAAACCACACAAGACTATGTCAGAAAGCCCGTTTTGTCTAGCATTTTCTTAAGCACAGACTTCAAAGTGTAAAATAAAATCTTAAATGAATGCAAAGAGTTGTGAAAATGGGAGTGCGGTGACGGTCAGATCTGCGTACTGAGACAGCTCTTAAAGGGGCCGCGTTCTTAAACGTGCTGCTGTGACTCTTGTCACTAATGTTAATCAAAGAACAAAATAAAAGAAGAAATCAATGTGATTTTATAGCTTTAATGAGAATTCTTCTGCATTTAATTTATAATTTAGCATTAAAGACTGTAAAGTGTCCTTCAATTTCCTACATGAGCTCTCAATTATACTGTTGAATGGCTATAATTAATGTTAAAATAATCAATTTAATAGAGACATCAGTTACAATACTAATATCAAAATGTTAGCTTTCATAAAATGATGCTGTTAAAGAAATATGTTGTTTCTACATCAATTTGAAGATTAAATGTGAAATTATTAAAATGTAAAAGTATATTTTAAAATATAATTGTTGTGTGCGATTAATCATGATTAATCACAGAAAAAATGTGTGATTAATCCGATTATTTTTTTTAATCGATTGACAGCACTACTATAAAGTAAATACATGAAGGGTTGTGAAGCGATATATAGTATATCAACTGAATAAGTAAATAAATGTTGGTCAGCTATAAAATCTCATTCATGGATGAATATGCATGTATTATTTATTACCAAATACTGAACACGAGCTACCGGCAGATTCACCAACACATTTGAATTATTTAGTTGGTCGGCTTTAAAGTCCCAGTGAAATAAAAAAGTGACAAAAAAGCCACACCCACTATTTTTCTCATTAGAAATTCCATTTCACTGCTGCCAGTTCTGAGTGAAATTCCATTTCGAAATGGAATTTCTAATGAGAAAAATAGTGGGCGTGTTTCTCTGCGATTTGATGCATAAAAACAGCCATTGCATTTTGAAATGGAACTGGCAGCAGCAGACTGACAGTTGAAGGGGAGGAGTTAACGGATATACAGCATTTAAAGGGGTCATATGGCGCGAATACGTGTATTTCTGTGTCTTTGGTGTGTTATAAGTTGCCCATGCATGTACTAGACACGTTAATTTGCAAAATTTTAAGAACAAAAGATTAATTTTATCTAACCACACCCCCACAAATCTATGACAGTTCGAGTTCGTGGTATGATTTGACTTAGACCGCCCAAATGTATAAGCAAGTAAGGTGGGCATACCTGTCAGTACAATTGCTTTAGAACCTGATGTTCCAAATATGGTAAGAGGCGTTACATTTACGTCACACGCTTGCAGTATTCGACCAATCACTATGCACTGGTTAACTGGCCAATCATAGCACACCTCGCTTTTCAGAGCGATGAGCTTACGTTTCAGAGAGGCGGGGCAAAGAGGAGATACAAACATGCACGGTATGTGGATAATACAGCGTTTTTGAACCTTAAATCGTGTATACACATTGCATTACATCTAAAACAAACGATAATATTCGCCGTGTCATATGACCCCTTTAGGATGGATAGTCATTACAGGAAGGAAGTGCATTTTCAGATTTTAACTAAAGAGGGCACACGAATTTTAAAAAGAGAATGACCCACATTAATAAACTATTTACAATAAACGCTGCGATATTTCATGAAAAAAATAGTGATTGTAATTATTAATTTCACTGGGACTTTAACCATAAGCAACAGAAAAGTTTTTAGGTGACTGCTTTTTGCCATCTTTCTGTCTGTTTGCTTTTAGTGAGACCAGTATAGTTAAAGCAATTGCTGTTTGTTTGAGAGATATCTGCATTCTATAATTAATAGCCTACTCTATTTGACATGAAAATAAAAACCATACTAATGCATGTATAAATGGTGGTGGTGTGTCAGTGATGAATGTATGCTGATATGATGTGTGGTGTGTTGAATGAGCGTGCCGTGCGCAAAGCGCGGTAGGCGGGACAAGAGGAGTCGGCCATGAGCGTGCCGTGCGCAAACCGCGTGTGGCGCAGCGCGGAGAGGAGGAACCCGAAAATAAACAGCAACGAGTCACGTCGTCGAGGTGAGTTTCTTAAAGGACGAAATCACGACATTTAACACGGTGCATATGGTGTGGTGACATCGCCACGGTGTCGGAGAGTGTCTCCGCTGTGTTAAGATGCAGAGATGTGGTTTTGAGACGAATCGGTGGGGTTTAATCTGTTCAGAAAGGTGCTCGAGCGAGGTTTTCTGACGGCGCACTTTGGCCTACTGCGACAGGCTGCGAGCGGGAAAGTCGCGAGTAATCGCGGCGTTTCGGTGACGCCGTATGAAATTTACGAATGCAGATAAAGTCCGAGCGCATGCACGTAGCTGAAGGATAGATATAATGGCGTCGTGGGACTGGATGGTCTCCCAAATGGTGAGAGAGGGTCTGTGGGAACCAGCGTGATGGACCTGGTGAGTTGAAAGGCCGAGACCTGAAGACCGCTGCTGATCTTCATCATGTTTTCATGTCACAAGATCATCTTTTTTTACTTTACGTGTAACAGTTATGTACAGATCTGTGAGCGATGACCCCGTTACAGTATTGCGGATAGATTAAAGACACATGCAGACTGTAGTAGATGTCTATGGGTTGTGTCACAAACCTAGCGAGCTGCCTACCTAGACAGCACTTTTTGGACATCGACTCGAGGATCAAAGTCAACGTGTGTTCTCTTAAATGGTGTTGTTTTATGCTTTTCTCTTTAATGATGTGTTGTTTTATGCTTTTCTCTTTAATGATGTGTTGTTTTATGCTTTTCTCTTTAATGATGTATTGTTTTATGCTTTTCTCTTTACGATTGGTCAGTTTTGTTTAGGTAGGCAGTGCTAGGGATTGGACCGTAACCACGTGTAAATACGTTATTATGAATAAACGTGCCAGGCCCTCAGACATGTGCTATAAAAATAGCCTAGAAACTGGTCTAAGCACCGAAAGACTTGTTTGTCCACCAGCTGTTTAGTCAAATCCACTCATTTGACTTTTGTTGGTAATGTTTTACCAGCTGGTTCAGCATGTTTTTGTTGAATGACTTAACCAGCTATTCAGGTTGAATTACTGGCAGACCATATAGGCACCTTTTTATAGCCCGTTTTTATTCTTCAAGCACCACCCTTTAGGTTTGTTTGTTCGTTGAATATCTGACATAATTGTGGTATCAAAACAGAAATGACTTCAACTCTTATGGCACTACTTTGTCAACTGTGTCTCATTGGCAGTGTATTTCAACGAATGCCATGCTGGCTGTTTTTCATTGTCATTTTTTTTCAGCCGTAGGGTACAGTCTGAGGCTATGAGCAGCAACGAGTGTTTTGGTTGCGGCCGTACAGGCCACTGGATCAAGAACTGTCCAAATGCTGGACGTGGACGTGGCAAGGGCCGTGGCAGAGGGAAAGGTGAGAGCCGCTCTGTTGTGTATGCTGTGAACTGAACTGGCGATTGCCGAGTTGATAAATGACACGTGTGTCCTGATGTACCTGTAGATCTTTTCTGCTATCGCTGTGGAGAACCAGGACACGTTGCAAGGGATTGTGAGAGGACTGAGGACGGTAAGGGCATGTATGAAATATGAACTCGCTGACGATTGCTAAATGGGTTGTGATTAGTCGTTTCTGTGAAAGCTTAGTTATATAAATGAATAAAAAGATTAGTGAATGTGCACTACACTAGCATTAACTGTACTTTCATGTATTTTCATCTGAGAAAAGTTAACTTGCTTTATATGTCAACGTTATTTGTAAAATGTTGTTTTTATTTGATCTGCTAGCTGAACATTTGGCTCAAAAAGTTCAATTCTAGTAAAAGTGTTGAAAACGTGCACGTACAATATAACCTGCAAATCAAACAAATTGCTTGTGCTTGTGCAAATATGCTTGACTGATAATAAGGAGGGTTTTTTTATCTGGCGTTTTTCAGCATGCTACAACTGCGGCAGGAGTGGCCACATCTCCAGGGATTGCAAGGAACCCAAGAAGGAGAGGGAGCAAGTGTGCTACAACTGTGGCAAGGCCGGCCACATGGCCCGTGACTGTGACCATGCCAACGAGCAGAAGTGCTACTCCTGCGGCGGCTTTGGACACATTCAGAAAGGCTGTGAGAAAGTCAAGTGCTACAGGTACATTTAAAGGGTTAACCCACCGGAATATTGTCCCGTGTAAAAAATAACAAAGTTTCCTTTGACCCCGGCAGGTGTGGTGAGATCGGTCATGTTGCCGTGCAGTGCAGCAAGGCGAGCGAGGTCAACTGCTACAACTGCGGGAAATCTGGCCACGTGGCGAAAGAGTGCACCATCGAGGCCACCGCTTAGTCCCGTTTCCTTGTTCGCCCCTCCTTTTTCTGATTGATGGTTGTATTATTTTCTCTGAATCCTCTTCACTGGCCAACGGTTGGCAGATAGAGGCTATTCCCAGGCCAGTGAGCTCTTGACATGTTAAAGGAGGAAAGGGGTGGAAAAAACTTTCCACTTTCTGCATTTAATACAAAAAAATGTTTATGTTTAGTTTGGTAGAGGTGTTATGTATAATGCTTTGTTAAAGAACCCCCTTTCCATGCCACTGGTGAGCAGGGATGTGTGAGTTGAGTGGGAAGAACGTTTGTCGGGTAGGCCTCTAGAGACTCGTGGAACGTAGCCTCGGAGAGATCGGGGAAAAAAATCGGTTGAATAAAATAAGAACCATACAAATCGCGGAGGCGTTCGCTTCTGAATGATTTGCATTTTTGTTTTATCAACGAGACTGAGTTAGCCTACGTGCGATTGACCTGATACAGCAGCACAGGACACATTACAGTCAGGTCTATCCAGGCCGAACCAGCAGTACGCAGCTATGTGGAGAAACACCGTAACGTGTAATATAAAACGTCGTGTAATAACAGTTTCAGAAAAAAAGATATCATTGGTGAAATGCTGGCTGTTGGATCGCAGCAGCCGTGGTGTTGAAAACCTAACTAATGATCCCAAGAGTTTGCGATGGAGTTTTGATCGTTCAATAAAATAACAATAAAAGGAAAAAAAGTTCATAAAACATATTTGGAGTTTGTAGAAAGGTGAATGTTTTCACAGAAATCAAAAGGTTATTTTTGTACAATATCACTACTCTGGAAAAAATACTATCATTTGCGTGTACTCAGTTTTTAAGTCGGAAGGTGAATGCAACTGAAGTTCTAGGACATAGAAATGTAATTTTAAACTATCAATAAAACTGGAGGAGGAAGGGGTGTCACGTCTCACGTTTCTTTTCTGCTTTGCCACATTTGGCTCAGTTTTTTTCCTGTAAAGCAAGCTTTTGTTTTAGATCACAATTTTCATTTGATACAATCTCGGGTCAAGATGTGTTTAGGTGTATGCGCGTTTTCTAAGCAAATATGGGCTAAACGTTACGCCATTGACTTCCATAAGAAGATGATGGGACCTTTCAAAATGCATTATGATTTTCACTGCAATTGACAACTAACTCAAAAGTTATGGAGAATAAGTGATTTCTAGCCCTGCTCTCTCAGTAAAAGAGTGTCAAATTAGATCTCATGGGACTATTCTTTGCAAGCTGGGATCAGTTCCAGGCATTCCCTGTAACACCCCAACGTAAATATAGCCAACCTAAAATAAAAGTCTATGATCGATCATAATTATTTTGCAGCTTTCAAGCTCTGCCCTTTTTAAAATGTTTACAAATGTATATAACTCTGAAATGGGACTGTTTTTGAATGATCGCATCATTAAAGCATATTTTATCATTGTATTTGTAAAATTTAAATTCTGTCATCATTTACTCGCCTTCAAGTTGTTCCAAATCTGTATAAATGTCTTTGTTCCGATGAACACGGAGAAAGATATTTGGAAGAATGCTTATAACTAAACAGATCTTGCCCCCCATTGACTCCCATAGGAAAATTTGAAAAGTAGTCTTTTTTTTGTTCTGTTGAACACAAAAGATATTTTGAAGAATGTAGGACAGCAAACAGTTCTGGGGCACTTTTGACTACTATTGTAGTTTTTCCTACTATGAGAGTCAATGGGGGACAAGATCTGTTTGGTTATAAGCATTCTTCCAAATATCTTTCTCTGTGCTCATCAGAACAAAGACATTTATACAGATTTGGAACAACTCGAAGGTGAGTAAATGATGACAGAATTTTCACTTTTGGTTGAAGTATCACTTTAACTTACAAAAAACAATTTGACACCAGATAGACTATGCCCTATTTAATTTACTACATTGGTTAATTGAAGAGTAAGACGCTCAATGCAGCAGCTGGCCTGCAAGGTATCTGATGAACTTGCAAGAGTTAATTTCTTTAGTAAATAATTGAACTTCACATATCAAGATTTACATAGTTATGTCTGTGTGCATGCAAACTGCAGCAAATTCCATAATAAAAGTAGATTTCATCTTATTAAAAAAAAAATTAGTTAAGAGATGGTGCTACTTTCATGTGACTCGCATAGAAACTTTATTTTTAGATTTCTTGAAGCCAAATGGGATACCAAAGTAGTGCGGGGGGTGTGGACCCTATCAGGTTACCATGGATCAATAAGAACAGACCTTACAGAACTAAGCATAGCTTCAGTAACCGGAGATCTATTCAGTACTGCGGAAGAGCTGAATGCCCAATAAACAGTATCAGAGGGATTTGATACTACACAACTGTGTGGCTGTTAGTGAACGGTTCACAACATACTCAAACTACCACAGGAATCTAAGCAAGTTTAAGACTGGTGTTGTCTTTGGAAGTACTTTTAAAGGTCGAGAATGAACAAGACATTGTCAATGTCAGGAGAGCTTGACAAATTAAAGTAGTGCATTTGTATACAGGGCTATCGAAGTTG
This sequence comes from Triplophysa rosa, assembly GCF_024868665.1. NCBI lineage: Eukaryota > Metazoa > Chordata > Actinopteri > Cypriniformes > Nemacheilidae > Triplophysa > Triplophysa rosa. The sequence goes on along the minus strand of NC_079909.1, from coordinate 2,693,058 downwards.
AAGAAGATTACTGGTCCCACTTCAGTCTAGTGATGCTTCATAAAAGATGTCTAAGAAGAATTGTGCATTTTGAGGAAATTGGATTTGGTAAAAAGATCAATCGACAGCCGAAGTTGCATGACTTCTACAAACCAGGATTTCTGTAATGAAAATGAGTCGTTCAACAACAAACCATCACGGAATCCATGGGCTTCAATGAGACCACATTATGAAAATCACACTGCGTTATGTAGAGCAAGGTGCCAGTTAAATATTTTAATAAGAGCTCTGAAAGCTGCTATGCAAATAGAAATGGGTTGCAGTTTATATTTCAACTGCTTGAAGAAAATGCTACTTTGACATCATCTGTCACCCGACCTTCAACTTTAAAAAAAAAAAAATGTGCCCAGAAACAGACCTTTCCGAAGCAAAGCCTAGATCAGACTTAGACGATAAATGTTAAAAATGATAAAACGGAGACAGACTGAAAAATATGATCAGTAATATTTAGAAAATCTTAAGTTGAAAAACATCACTCATGATATGGAAAGGTCTTTTGTATTCTACACTTTTGTGCAGCAACAAATCCTGTTTATATCAAGCCGCTCACACGCGCAGGTGCTTATTGGAAATGGAAATGGCAAAACTGCACACTAAGTCAAAATCTACGATGGTCAGGGTTACTGAAAACAGATGCACTTGGGAGTTAAAAGATCAGCACTGCAACTTTTAAATGGGTTGTTTCCAACGTTCAGCTTTTATTGTGTGATAAATATGCTGTCTAAGACTTTTTAATAATTTGATGCGCTTAGCAAACACTTTTTGAGGATTAACAGGTATAAGCAATGCAATGTTAAAAGATTTCTTGCATTTGATAGTGAGGTTTACTAACACTTAGCTTCAATATCCAAAAGTCTCTGTGAAGGCTAATTCAGACACACTTTACCACACAGCTACCATTTTAGGAAAATACTTAATCTGTTTTGACCCATAAAAATCGCTTTGACAAGCAAACACAACTTTATTTTTTGTTTATAAATTGGGAGAGACCTCTGTAATTCACAATGTGTAGTTTCATCGCTCACCACTAGATGACATAAGGACACAATTTAGGTTTTCTTGACACACATATTCGAGAAATCGTTCAAATGGCTTAAATTACTAGTTAACATCATTAGTATTAATAAATAAATAAGTTCACCTGGATATGTTTCAAGATATCAAACGTTTGCTTGGGCTGTCAACGCTTTTGTTTTCTGTTTTGTTTGTTCAAACGTGATGCGCCGGAAGTTGCCGCAGTCTTACGTCATAATTACGCGACGAGCGCTCTTACCGTTGTGCTCACGCAGGATTCAACTGTTGAACTACAGAAATGGTAAAATGGTTATTCTTACAGTTTATGTTATTGTACTTGTGTTAATATAAAGGTGAAGAGTAAATGAAAACATCAGAAAAATAATTAGTTACAGCTGGCTTAAACAACTTACTTAAAGAACTTCAACATCAGAGAGCTGTCTCTAAAAATATAAAAAACAATGATTACTATAGTTAAACCACAAATTAACCATGATTTTGCTACAGTGATCATAATTTAACCATGGTATTTGTTGTATAACTGAATTAAACAAAAAACGGTTACTAAGAAAAAAACGCGGCGTTATTGAGATCAGAAATGCATATGTATGGTTTTGTGTTAGTATGTTATTTATTAGTATTAGTTTTTATGTTTAATAGGATATGTATTATGTTGGTTCAGGCAGTTATCTGTGTGATTCTGATTGACACTCTTAATAACAATGTAAATTAAGCATTGAGATGTATCTGACAGATACGTTTTCATGTGCTCACAAATGTAACACTAAATATTTGCCTTTTAATGAAATGTTGGTGTTGTTTTTTTAGGCTCGAAATGCAGAAAAGGCCATGTAAGTTTCTTTATTCATTGTTACATTTTTTACATGTTTAAAAATGCTTAATGTTTTTCATATTAAAACTTTGTATTAATTTATTTGTTTATACAGGACGGCCTTGGCCAGGTTTCGGCAAGCCCAGCTTGAAGAAGGAAAGTTTAAGGTGAGGTCAATGCAGTGCAAAATATCAGGTTAACTTTGTCCTGTGATGTGGCATGCTAAACTTGATAAAACTGTGAAATACTTAAAGGGATACTTCACCCAAAAATCATGTACTCATCTTCGAGTTGTTACAAATCTGTATAAATTTCTTTGTTCTGATGAACACAGAGAAAGATATTTGGAAGAATGCCATAGTAGGAAAAATACAATGGTAGTCAAAAGTGTCCCAGAACTGTTTTCTGCCCTACATTCTTCAAAATGTCTTCTTTTGTGTTCAACAGAACACAAAGTGATTATAAAGTGATTTTTCCTACTATGGGAGTCAATGGGGGGGACAAAATCTGTTTGGTTTTAGCATTCTTCCAAATATCTTTCTCTGTGTTCATCAGAACAAAGACATTTATAGAGATTTGGAACAACTCGAAGGTGAGTAAATGATGATAGAATTTTCATTTTTGGTTGAAGTGTCCCTTTAACATTATGCTGGTGTATAATAGTTTTCATGTTGATTAAAAACCATTTATGCAAGCATTATACTTCAACTTTATCAGACCGTATCAGATTTTTACTTCGCAGTTATAATGACCAAAAGAATTCATGTTAACGATATTATCATAATATCTGTTTAAATGTGTATCAGTCAAATTCATCTTTATTTTTGTGTATTTCCTGGTTTCTCCTTTTTTGGCCAACAAATCACACTTAAAATTTGAATGTAGGCATTAGAGAGAGAGCGGTTATATCTATTGTGGCTCTTTAAATGAGTGCTGAATTATTTTCAATATTAGTAGAATTACCACAATATCAACAATAATCATGGTTTTTAATATTACGGTTATTGCCAGTACCCCCTTACATCAACTGCTTGCATATTAATTGTTTTGCTCTGGTCCAATTGATATTTCTGCAGGAACGAAGACCATTTCTTGCTTCAGAGTGTAATGAGTTACCCAAAGCAGAGAAGTGGAGACGACAGGTCCGGAAATGAAACAAAATCTTTTGTTCTGACAGATGCACTTTTAGTTTGGTGTTTAGTACAATTTTGTATGAGACGATACGTTTTAATGAACACATAAAAATACTCAGAAGTGACTGTGATTTCACTGCAATCTTTTTTTTAGATCATCAGTGAGATTTCGAAGAAGGTCGCCCAGATTCAAAATGGTGAGAAAGTGTGTGGAATATTGCTCCCAAATTTTAATCCAAACATCAAATGTACAGACTTCATGTAGTGTTCCTTTACTAAACTCTTGGATACATTTTTCAGCCGGTTTGGGTGAATTTAAGATCCGTGATATGAATGATGAAATCAACAAGCTTCTTCGAGAGAAAGGTCACTGGGAGGTCAGAATTAAAGAACTGGGAGGACCTGACTATAGAGTAAGTTCTTATTCCATTGATATTTCAGCTAATGTTTTTGTGCTTTTCATCTACAGTGTAAAGTAAAAACATTGTTTTATACTGTAGTTACAGTGTTTTCATACTGTGTTCTGATATGTGCAGCAACTTCGATTTATTACAGTGCTGTTTGAAACTTAACGGCATGGATTGTATCATTTTGTTTTTAACCTATTAGAGATTCGGACCCAGGATGTTGGACCACGAGGGTAAAGAGGTCCCAGGAAACAGAGGATATAAGTATTTTGGTGCAGCAAAAGATTTACCTGGAGTCAGAGAGCTGTTTGAAACAGAGCGTAAGTTTATTAAATGATATCAGAATTGAAGTACTGAATGAGTCTAATCTATTAATAACAACCTTTTTATTCAGAACTGTTATTATATGCTTTATGTTGGTATGCTAAGAGATCTGTAATGCAGTGAAGTTAGTGCTATGCTAGGGTGACCACCCGTCCCGCTTTGCTTTGTACTGCACCGCATTTTCACCCCTTGTCCCGCACGTCGCATATTGAGAAAATGTCCCACATTTTCATCCGTCTTTCACCAGTGTTGGTTTTTAGTTGTCACATAAAGAAAACACATTCTTTTTCCCGAAAAGCACACGTGACGCTTGTTTGGCCCATTGTTTATTCAACTATTTGCACACCAGTGTCCAACGAGCTCATACAAACGCAACTATTTTACTTACTACTAAGTCTAGCTTTTATCCAGTGGATGAGAAGACAGCAGTGAGTTCAATCATCAAGAGTCTGCTACGTCTGTGAATCAAACTGTAAGTCGGTTGGCGATCCCTCCTATGTCAACTTGCTGGAGAAGTCACTAAAACATCGTAAACTGTGTGGCTTTGAAACTGTTTATACGCTGTGGTAAGCGTTTTAAAATAAAAATGATTTGCAAATAATGAAATGCATCATTTACATTTTAAAAGAGAAACTATTATTCATTATTCGTCTGTTCTTAATAACCTTAAATTGAACTTGTTGTATGTTATATAACATTTTATCTATGCCTTAATTATGTTGTAGTTGGAATAGACAAAATAAGTAAAAAAATATTTTTTTACGCGCTTAAAGGAAAAAATGTTTTCATTCTATTATTATATCAGTTTTACGCTACCTTTTAGTGGTGTCCCACATTGTCCCACAAGAAGGTATTACTTTATTATTTGGTTTGTTGGGTGGTGGTCACCCTATGCTATGCTATGTTGACATTTTTTGCTGCCCAGTTTCTGCTTGTAATCCAAAATATTTTGATTTCTTTTTCTTTGCAGCCGTCCAACCGCCCAGAAAAACACGAGCTGATCTGATGAAGGACGTTGATGCTGAGTATTATGGTTATAGAGACGAGGATGATGGCATTTTAGTCCCTTTGGAACAGGAATATGAGAAACGAGGTGATGCAAGAGCACTAGACAAATTAGGGTGTATTTGAAGGAATTGCACAAAAATTCCCATCAGCCCATGAAAGAAAATGAACAAAATGACGTAGGATGCTTGTTTTTATTTACGAAATATCTTTCTTTGATCAAAATCTCCTTAACTGCCGTAGCTCTCAAATCTGCTTTACTTTGCCTTTAGATTTAACTATGGCTTTGCATTCTTTTTTGAAGAAAGACGTTATTGTGCAGAAATGCATTTAAAATGTCAGAGATGCAGGATTGATCCCTTTGCAAAGATTTGATTTACATACATCTTTATGTAAAGAACTTTGGACCCAAATAAAGCAGACTTCTTAATTGAACAGCATCATAAAGCATTATTTTGTCAAATTTAGGACATGGACGTAATTGATGCTTGTCACCATTACACCTTGTTCGATTTGGGCTTCTCTTGCCTTTGGATGACACTGGCAACCATGTGACTTCCTTTAATTGACACACTCTCGCCCCAACTGTCCTCACATTATTTGGATGAAGCTTTGCATTGTGTGTTTTTACTCTGGTACAGTCGTGGCATTGTGTGATGTTGTATTTTACCAGCGTGTTTCTCATTTGTGTCTGTTTAACTGAGTGCTTGACGTGCAGCTGGAGGTTCGATGTGACTTATATGAAGCGTTAGGGTGCACCTGACTGTCCAGTGACTGCGACACATGACTGCTGCATTACACTATTAATTCATTGACTTGCTCCTGTGTAACTCATGTGATCGCTGAAACCTTAGGTTGCACTTTATTTTACAGTATCTACACTTGGCTAGTATGTATGTACAGTGTACTTACCCAACAAAATAAAGGTAACTACATGGACTAAATATGGGTTAGCGCTGGTAGGTCTACAGGCCATTATCACAAAATAAATCCCAACTGGCTAAAAAAGGACCCTGACAGTTTGCACAGATTCCTTTGTGGGATTTATTTGACAATAACGACTGACCTGGAAGCACTTATATACAATATGTAATGCTTATATATGTAATGTTATATACAATATGTAATGCTTATATATTTTTGATCCTGCAGTTATAGCAGAGGCTGTTGAGAAATGGAAAGCAGATAAAGAGGCTCGATTGGCTGGTGGAGTCGTGAAAGACACTGAAGAAGAGGAAGAATATATTTACGCTGTCAAAGACGATGAGGTAAACATCCACGCTGCTCTGTGACAGGCTATTTTGAGCGATTCCTTTATTGGCCTATTTCTATTTCATTTGCCTCGACGTTTTTCATTCAGCAGTCGGACGATGAAAGCCGAGAGCAGATGGAGGGTGAAAACAGTGCACAAACGTTTATTGCACATGTTCCCGTTCCGTCACAGAAGGAGGTGGGTTGGGTACTTGAAACATGTCAACTGAAAGTGTTTTTATTAGTGTTTGTACACAGAAGACACGGCAATGAAGTGAAATAGACTTCACCCCAAAGTGAACATCTCTTTTTGTCTCTTTTTTCTGTGGTTGTCGCAGATTGAAGAAGCTTTGGTGAGACGGAAGAAAATGGAGCTCCTGCAGAAATACGCCAGTGAGAGTTTGATGGCACAAAGCGAAGAGGCCAAAACGTTACTTGGTTTATAGTGTGCTGAACAGCTTCGGTCGGGTTCCCAACTCATTTTGTGTACAATCTTGAGGGTTGTATTGAGATCATATGAAGCCAGAATGATGTCATTTCAGAGCAGTACACATAACATGATTTGATCAGATGTGGCTGTATTTGAAGTTTGACTATTGGATGTGGTTAAAGATGCTGTAATTTTGGGTTATGGATCAGAATTTAAATACAAAACAGAAGAATATATCTGCAATGCTTAATTTGATAAGGTCACTATGATTCATATTGATTGTACAGTTAACATGAGATCAGCCGAATTTTAAGTCAAAGTTCACAGAATAATAAAGTAATTTAGTTGTTGTTACGGGCCAAAAGATGTTGGCGATTTTGGGTGTAATAACACCTTTACTGTATACTGGTGGTTTAAAGTGGTGTTCGTTCAAGTTATTTGTTCTTCCACAGGACGAACAGTGCAAAAATGTCTGTAAATATTTTGTATACTATGTTTACTTAGCCTTTTTGACAAGTAAACTCATTTTTACAATACATGCCTTTATCTTCCCAGAAATACATAGTTGCACAATCTCTCAAAAAAGGTGCAGCGCACATGTTTGTTTTTAATTTTGTTAGTAGAAATAAAAGGTGATGCAGCAATCCTGATACAGTAGATTCTCTAGTGGCACCCAGTGACGTCACTAGTCGCGTACTTCCACATCTGCTGCAGTGGCCAAGTGTTCTTTAATTGTATCGATTCCAACACCTTCCCCCACAAAATACACAATTTCTCTAGTAAAAATGATTTAAATCTAACAAACATCTGATATTTCTTTGCCTATGTAATAATATTCGACAAAAGAAAAGCGCTTCCGGATCGTCACATGCACGAGCGCATCTGCTAATGAATCACTTCATTCGCTTGCTCCATTTACACGCGGCGCGTTGCGGTTCTCTCGCTGCGTCGCGGGGTGTCAGATTCCCCATTCTTCCCAAAGCGAAGAAGGGTGTTTATTTCCTGACTCGCGTCTCTCGACTGAGTCGGACCACCTCCTCTCTGTCGTCACATCGCACAGCTACAAAAGCTACATGGAGGAATCGGTCGCGGTCGAAACCGGCCAGCAAAGCGAAACGGAACGCGCAGTGTGAGCGTCAGACGTCAAAATGAAGGCCTTGAGTGCGCTCGTGCGGTCGGCGAGCTCCGCGTGTTCCCGGCGTACGGAGCGCGTCGCGTCGGGGCGATGCGGACTGTGCAGTAAGGTACTGGACGTGTTTGCATTCCTGTAGCTGCATCAGCAACATTGTGTGACATCTGCTTGCACACACCGCTGGGTCTATTATTAATATATAACTAGATTTAAATGATGAGTGATTTAAACAAATAGAAATGTGAATAAGAATGATTTCTCATTTGTATTTCTGGGTTGTTTCCGTTTCTAATTGTTGTTGCACCCAAGAAAGGAACGTCAGTCTGTTAGTTGTCGTTATGAAGAAACAAACTGACATTCATTTCTTATTGCCCCTCCTTTTTTATATTGTTGTTTATGGTGAATTGAACGGGAACACGTCCTGTCACAACATGCCTTCTTTTTGTCTTTAGTGCGCCATCTGAGCTGTTTACTGGCTGCTGTGTTGGGTGTTCATGGCTCTAATGGCCACTTGATCTCTGTGCACCATGTACACAGCTGTAGTCTTATTGATCCATGTGCTTTCTTGGATTCGGACACAGTCCGCAGTGCTCTTGACTCTCATCTGGCTTTGCTCAGTCTTTGATGCACGATGTTTCCTGACATTTCCGTCTTCAGTCAATCAGCATCTGGTTTAATAGGAAATCCATGTGTTTTAGATGTCACTGATGCGGTAACTTATTATAATTATTATAATGCAATTGTGATTGATTTGACGAAGCTAATGAAAGAGACATTTCTGTTATTTAAGCCAAGTATATAGATGGCAAACATCTGTAAATGCTAAATAGTAATACATTTATTAGACATTAGACTAGGGATGTCGAGACTGCGATTCTGATCTCACGATGCGATTTATTCACGATTTACTCACGATTTATTTTTACAAAATGAGTTGAAACAAATTAGAAATGAACAACTTCCCTTGCATTATTTCTTAAATGCTTCACGTTTCTTTGTATAATTTTTATTTATTTCAAATAACAAAACTAAACTGCAATTTTAAAACAACTTAATAAAAGAAAAAGTATCTTTAATATAAACAAACTAATACTGTCTGTGCTTTTCTTGGATTTTTTTGCATTTAAGAAATATCAGCATGTTCACGTTTAAGTTTGCAGTGAACATTGGCGGCCCCTGCTGCACAAAAAATGTATTGCGATTCAGTTCACACTTCAACCGATTTGAATCGTCACACAGTATAATCGATTTTCAACCGGCTCACGGTGAATCGTTACATCCCTACATTAGACATAAATATGCCTATGAATTGTCTTTAAGATTTTCTGTCATCATTTATTTGCCGTCATTTGGTTCCAATCCTGTATGCAGAGGTGTAAAGAGTACCTGAAAACCATACTTAAGTAAAAGTACAGATACCTTGCAGTGAAAATTACTCCATTACAAGTTACAAGTCACCAATTACAAAACGACTTCAGTAAAAGTCTTCGAGTATCTGATTTTAACAGTACTTGAGTATTTTACTCATACTGAATGTAGGCTCAAAGCAGCACTAGTCCTCAACACTTATGAGACTTGTCAGTGAAAAACAAGAAACAGTCGATTCGTGAGGAGAGCAATCGCATTTATTTTCTTAAATCATAATAAGACTGAACACCTCAAAATTGCAACAAATCATGGTCGACACCATAACCTACATCTATTACAAACACCCAAGTCTCATTTAAGCTCAAGTGCTCATAAGTAAGCCAACATTCTTCAAAAAGGTCTCTTCAATATAACGGATAAATAAAATAATGTTAGGTAAAATTAAAAAGTCAAAGCCAGCGATTGTCAACTACCTGATAATGCACTCGTATTCACATAAAGAAGTAAGGGCAGAATTCACAAGAAGTACCTTCAATGCCCTTTAAATTGCAATATAAATTCTTCTGTAGCAAAAATAAACTGCTGCAAAAAAGATAGGTGCCATGCAAAATATAATGTGTAATTGCATTAGTCATTACAAATGTAGTGTTCAAAAATGTAGTCAAGTAGAGAGTAAAAGTTGCTAATATCTTTAACACTCAGTACAACTACAAAGTAGCCAAAAAGATACTTAAGTACAGTAACTAATTACATTTACTCCAATACTTTACACCACTGCCTGTATGTGACTCTTTCTTTTGTCAATCACACAAAAAAGTCCCTCTGGTTTTGTGTTCATGCAATGGAAGTCAATGGTTAAAAAAAGATTTTTCTCTGCTGGCCAGTAGCTCAGGTATTTGTGATGCCTGCCAAACATAGTTTTACGTGTCAAGAACAGAAATATTTTATTTTGTGGGTCAATGACGTGTAACGACTCATGTGGTGTAACCAATTATATCAAATTAAGGAATTCTGAAGGAGTCTAAAGATTTATTTTTGGTTCGTTTCCATGTGAAAGTCATTAGAAATCAAAAGTTGGCCTGTGGTTTATTTGTCATAAAGTTGTGCTTGTAGGTTCATGTGTGAACGTGTGAAGGTACGTGACACACACTTGAGGAAGTGTGAACAAAAAGTCTTGAGTGAACGTACATAACCGTGCCAAGGACCGCTAGAACACACGTCAGGATTTTTGTGAATAAGGTCTTAAGTTCTTGTTTTCAAGCCTGTTGACCATTTTACGGACAAAAAACATTCCATGTTTTTCAGAAAGTCATATAGTTCTCTAACGTAAGGGAACGTTTGACATCACAGTGGCTTTTCACAGAGAACACAGAGAACATAAACATCAAGTCCCTAAAGAGACAAGTGCGACTGTTTTCTTTGAGCAGGTTGTCAGAACTGGTCATAATCCTCAAGTGTACGCAGACAATAAAAGCAAAACAAGGGACAAATGTCCGGCGAGGGTCAAGTCTTACGCACCCTCTCATCCCTTTGCTCGCGTCATTATGTACAGCGTCAATCCCATTTGCAACGGAAGATTCGTGCGATGACACTTTATTCGTTCACTATTTTTTCAATTCTAATTTTATTTATGCTTTTATTATAATCCTCAGCATCCTGATGACGAGGTGATGGGTGAATCTTAGTTCATGTTGCACAACAACGCACAATAGTCATGCAATAGACTTGTAGTTATTCACGTGTTGTTCTCGTGTATCTTTTGACATACAGATCCAGCCAAGCTTTGGATTGTTGTTTGACATCGACGGAGTCTTAGTCCGAGGAAAGACGCCCATCCCAGCGGCAAAGAGAGCTTTCCAGAAGCTGGTGGATTCAAATGGACAGTTTGTGGTTCCCGTTGTCTTTGTCACGAATGCTGGCAACTGCTTACGGCAGAAGAAGGCCGATCAGCTGTTTCACATACTGGGTGTTCCTGTGAGTTTTCTTCTTTTTAAAGGAGCAGTTCACCTTCAGAATGAAAATTCTGTCATCATTTACTCGCCCTCTTGTCATTTCAGACCTGTATGAGTTTCTTTCTTCTGCAGAACACAAAAGAAGATATTTTGAAAAATGTTGGTAATAGAACAGCACAGCCCCCATTCACTTCTATTGTAACCAATGCAAGTGAATGGGGGGGTGTTCTTCAAAATATCTTCTTTGGTGTTCTGCAGAAGAAAGGAAGTCATACAGGTTTGAAATGACAAGAGGGTGAGTAAACGATGACAGAATTTTCATTTTGAAGGTGAACTATTCCTTTAAGAACTATGACATTCATTCGGCTGCTTGATTTTGTGTTCAAATACATTTATTAGTTTCATATACCTCACACAATAAGTGTTATACCGACGTGTTTATACACATGCTTATACATCATATCTGTTTGCTTTGCCTCTAGATAACGCAAGACCAAGTGATGATGTCTCACAGCCCTTTGAGAATGTTTAAGAGATACCATGACAAGTGTGTGCTGGTATCTGGACAAGGTCCTGTGCTTGACATTGCCAAAAAGTATCCTCCCACATTTACTACAAGATTCTTCCTCAGATTATCATCTGTGTCGTTATGCGAGACAAACCCATCAAATTAAATCTCTTCTTCTTGCTTTCTTTTGCATTTGCTTACATTTGCTTCTTATTTTTTTGCTGGATGATCAGAGATAATACTCGTTTGGCCCTTTTACTCCTTTGATGTGAAGGTATTTTGATAGAATTGAGGAGTTTACAGAATTCTTATGATCTGTCTTAACTCAGTGTGACAGTGTGGGCTTTACAAATGTTGTCAGTATTGACATGCTCAGAGAATCTTTCCCCCTGCTGGACATGGTGGATCACAACAGACGTCCAAAACTACCGGTACACATCACTTGATGTTCACCTTGGATGGTTTTATTTGATCTGGACTCGTCATGAAATCTAAACTTTTTTAAGGATTCTGTACAAAAATACTCACAAAATGAACAGCAGGAACACTTTAAAGTCTTATAGATGCTTTCAAGAGCAACAACATGAACACACATTATGTGGCGAATATTATTCGAAGAGAATGTCAATGAGATAAAATATTAGATTCACATTTCACTTTTGTTCTTATATCAGTCTAAATTAAATATAAAGAGAATGTGAAGCTATGTCACGCCATGTTGAATGTTGCGCCATCTTGGGAGGATGGCTGCTAGTGCGTTCAATGCAGTGTTTTGTTTTTCTTGTTTGATTAGGAAATATAACTCTGGTAGGTCGGTCTTGCAGTGTTAAAAACTGCAATACTAGCATTAGTCGTTCAGGAAAAGCCCCTGGTTCTTTCATTTTCGATTTCTCCATATATCAAACAAAACAAGTAACGGTACATATCACAACAATAATAGCAGTGAAGTATGATCCTCCCAAGATGGCGGTGCCACTGCAACATGACATCAGCTTCACATTCTCTAGTCAAGCTCTTTTAAATCAGTAATGTTGTAATGAAATCTGAAGGATTGAAAGTGGTATTGCGTTCTCAGCAATATGCTAAACAATTGCAGACATGACAGAAACCAGATATTTGTCTTATTGTTTCAGTCTTCTCCTGTGATGAACCTCCCTAGAGTTGAAGGTACGTTTATCAGCAGATAACTGAATGACCTTCAGTATAATCAAACAGTTAAAAACATGAATATTAAACAGTGTACAGTGTTTCTAAATGCAACGGCTCTGACGTTCCTTGTCCTCTTGTGTCATTTTAGCTGTGGTTCTGTTCGGAGAACCCATTCGATGGGAAACAAACCTTCAGCTCATCGTGGACGTCCTTCTGACCAATGGGAATCTATGTAACGTGTATGAGAGCACTCACACTTCTCATCTGCCGCTCTTGGCCTGTAACATGGATCTCATGTGGATGGCCGAAGCTCATTCACCAAGGTGATCAATACTCATCTGTAGAAAGTTTTAAGATGTAGATTCATTCAGTTTTAAGGCCACACAGGCCCACGTGTAGTCATCTTAATGATTTTTTATACTGCTACAAACAACGGTTTGATTCCAGCCTTATAGACACATAGTTGTCTGTACAGTTTGTAATGCAAAATCGGTATCTTATATTTGTTCTTTTATGTAAATGAAGTAGCGACAAATTAGAGACTGATTTGTATGTCTAATATGATCCATCTTTTGTGACTGAAAGATGGAGTTTTATTGTTGCTGTAAATGATTTTCCTTTTTGTCATGTCAGATTTGGTCACGGCACTTTCATGGTGTGTTTGGAGAGCATCTATAAGAAGATCACTGGCAAAGATGTGAAGTATGAGGCCCTCATGGGGAAACCCAGTGAACTGACGTACCATTTTGCCGAATACCTCATTCGAGAACAAGCTGCAGAAAGAGGCTGGAGGGCACCAATCAGATCTCTCTATGCTGTCGGGTGAGACACTTACACATTTTAACAGGCACCAGTGAGTTTGTTAAACCTGACATCACATAAATGAACAGTTTGGATACATCATCACCTGCTGATCATGAAATGAACCGATGCATTGTCACATACTGTATATCTACAAATGTGTCATATCTATGTATCTGGTCTTGATATTACTGCTTGTATTTGTCACAGAAGAAATATTTTGTTCATAAGTTCATGTTTTGTTAAATAGGGACAACCTGATGACCGATATTTATGGCGCCAACCTCTACAACCGCTACCTGGAAGAACGAGCGGCTAGGAAGAGCACCAAAGCGGTAGCAAAGGTGGTGACGGGCACAGGGCTGCCCACCGCTGTCCCTCAGGAGGTGGATATGGACAATGGTTGGGAAAATGAGCTTGCTTCGCCCTCCGCCACCTCCTGCAAGTCGATTCTGGTTTGCACAGGAGTCTACAATCCCCACATGGAGTTACCTAAAGATGCAAACCAATGTATCAAGGAGACGGTCTTCCACGGGCATCGTGACTTCCGCTTTGACCCCGCGCTGGTCGAGCCGGAGAAAATTGTTCAGGACGTGGATGCTGCGGTTGAACTTATATTTGAGATGGAGAAATTTCAGACAGCAGTTTAGTTTCGGTTTGTATTAACAGTCTGTTACGCCACATTTTCATTTTTAGAACGTGCCTGTCGGAGAAACCTCAATGCTCAATGAAATTTTAGTTTAACTATGTACATGGTTTGTTTCCAAACAGTGTTTTTATGAGCTATTAACATTTTCGTTTGTCAGTACTCCTGACAGAACAGATTTGCTTAAACATGTGACAAGAATGATATTCAGACGTGCTAGAAAACAGGACAAAAAAAAATGAGTAAAATGTATATTTTGAAAGTGATGTGAAACTACACCATTGCAAATCATGGATGTTAAGGGCTCAGAGCTTGCCTTTTAATGCTGTATACTCCATACATTATTACTGTAACTTTCATTCTTTTTATGTATTACAGTAAGTTTACATCGTAAAGCTAAAATCTTAAACTTATTGTACGTTTTAGTTGTTTCATTGTTATTTTCTGTAGATTGGTTTGTGAAAAATGTTATACTGCAGACGAATTAAACATGTTTACCTGTTAACTGTATTGTGCCAATATACATGTTTAGAAGTCAATTTAAAGTACTGAACAATGTTACATCAGTAATCGTTACATTCTCCATCCTTTTTTCTACTTTTGTGTTGTTGATGTTACATTAGGGTTAGTTTTTCTTTTTTTATTGGGAACAATACAGTACAGAATTGCACTGAGAGACAAAACAACCTTATAGCTATTGTTTGAAGACAAAGGGTGTTAATAAAAGTCTATCACTTAAACGTTCGTCCTTGAATTATCTGATGCAACAAAATAAGTTATTAGAAATAAATTATATAGATAATAAATACATATCATCTATGTTAATAATATTGATCATTAATACATTCTTAAAACAAAAATTAAGGGTAATCAAATATGTAATTTAAAACTAAGCAAAAAATAATTACTGAATCACAAAACACTGAATGGGAAAAGTGGATATCAAAAAGTCATATTAAATATATTATCAGGGGTGCACATAAGTTCTTGTATTTAGGATATTCAGGGGACTTTTATTTAAAAACACCACATCAGACTGTCCTGATATTGAATGATGGACAATCTGAGATGGTGTACTATGAATATGAGGTGAAATCATTTTCACAAAACAGGTAGTTTCCTTTTATCAGCTATCTAAACATATAGAAAAAAACAGCTTATATGGGACATTTGGGGGGGTATTTAAGACATCACATCAGACAGTCCTGATATTGTGTATTAAAAGTTATCTATTTGTCAGTTATTTTTAGTTATTTCATGGTCAGCCATAACCGAAATGTGACCTCTGCATTCAACCTATCGTGTGAGTCGTGAGCACACACACCCGGAGCAGAGGACAGCCATGACTTTTTGGTTACGAGTCTGACTCTCTAACCACCAGGCCACAACTTCCCCACTAGGCCAAAACCAACCACCAGAATGCCTTAGCAACGACCTAGCAACCACACAGAGAACGCCACACAAACTGCATAGCAACACTCTTACAACCACCAAAATACCTCATCAACGGCCTAGAAATCACCCAGAACATCATAGAAACTGCATAGCAACCCTTTAACATCGTCTCTCATTGCACTAGCAACATCACTTGCAACCGGAAAAACACTAGCAAATGATAGTTTGCGAAACCGCTTTTATTTTGAAATTTGTCCTCCCGCGCTCCTACCGCAATCTGTCATATATGCGCGTACAGACAACCACCGTGAGGGCTGGCTTGACAGTCATTTTCAAAGTGGAGGCTGGCCTGATCGCAGTCGTTTACTACCGGGAACAACCGAGATATCAGTAGTTTTAGCAGCATTCAGTACAAACGGAAATCTTATCCAGTATTACATTTAGTCGGTCTAAAACAGTGATTGTGCATCAAAAGGTTTCAACCATGTTAGTACGCAAATGAGCGTTCTAAACTTATTTACAGAGCGCATTTTTAATTTTGGTTGCACATGCGCACCACTTATGTGCATCCCTGTATATTATATCATAACATATTAATATACAATTCATACACTAACAAAACACTTACGTAAGTAACCCCATCTGTGAAGTCCAGACTAAACTCGCATAACAATAATAATTGTTGCAAATGTACTAAATTTTTCAATTATCATATAATAAATACTGAAATTCATTCTTTTAATTTATACTGCATTTTATTATCTTCCACAAAAAGTACTTAAAGTGGGCTTCCCTTCCTAAACATTGATTTTAATCTTTGATATCAAGGTTATATATATATTTTACACAATGTTCTTTACATTTTGTAAGATGATTTTATGCAGAAAACTAGATGGGACTGTTTTCACAGACAGGGTCACATCTCGCTGTTTTTCTGAAAACTTTTATCTCCATATTTTGTGCCATAAATCATTAGTCACCCTTTATGTTTGTCACTGGGTTTTGCAAATACTGTATCTAACCAATAAAAGGTATTACAATGTGCTTATCAACTTTGACAATACAGTATTTAACCACTGAAAAAGTCATGTTAAAAGTAACGTTCTATCCATTTCCTGAAAAACTGCGAATTTGAACACGATAAATGTGTCAATATATAAAGTTTAGTAAAATAACTTTATTTTGAATCTCCGTTTAACACATAATTTATGCTGTGAAAGTTCTATTGATAAAATAATAAATGAACAATTTATCACCAAGTACAAGATTTCAATGATTGACATAAAATGCATAGTAACATGAAAACAGACTACAAGGCACTGTTATTATTTTCAAGAATCCTCATTCAATGTTATTTACCTTCAACAACATTTGACAACACATAACGCTTAAATACTGTCTCCTTCCTCTCACTCATAACTTTAGGCAAATATCCGGTACAAAATTTGACTAAAAACGACAAAAGAATGTGTAAAACGTAAACTTTCCATTCTTATCATTGGCCACCGTATACTGTACATGTTGATTTCATTTATACATCAATTAATGACATACATATACTGTAAACGTACCAAAGATGTTAACCTCAAGAAAAGATTGCATGCTAATATAAATACAAGACATTGCATGTAAAATGGCTCTGTTTTTTTATGCCCACTTGAAACGAAACAAGACGTTCTGCTATTTCCCAATTCTTCATTGCAATATTATCTTAAATTAAACATGGTCAAATATTATCCGAAGATTTTCATCATAGTTTAAAAACCTTTTATCTGAACAAGGCTTTGTGGTGGTTTAAATGAACCAAAGTTATATAAAATAAATGCCCACGTGGCCTCTAAGTCTTATAGGGGGTCGCAAAAGCAGTCGAACAGTTCCAAAACTCTGCTGGTTTTATGAATAGATTATAAAAGGCGTGTGCATGAGTATAGTCATCGAATCACATGACTACACTATTAATGGCAGCTTTTTAGACAGAACTTTAAAGATCTTGTTGAATGAAAATACTGCTGACCCCAACATTTCAATGGCAGGAATGAACGCTCAATGTTCGTGTGATGTGCATTCTAAAGGATGAATTGCATCAACTGCATTTTAGTAATAGCTTAATATGCATTTATGTGTATGTATCTTGTAACATTACTTACTTTCAAACCTAAATCATCAAGAAAATTCATTAACGTACAATTTGGATATAATGATTTTACAAAATAGATCTGCATTGTGCAACAAGTCATGTGACCCCAGGAGAATTTTGCCCTTAGTAATGACAACTGCGTCTAGCCAGTGTCTTCACAGTTTAACCAGGATTAGAAAACCAGATGGAAACGCTTTTTATTAACCATCACAGAATGTTTTCTTGTCCTGTGCATAATCTGAACCACTTCAGTTTATCCTTCCGGAAATGCATTAAACAAGCACTATGTGATAGTACCTGACTTACATGACTGGATGGTAATCACCAAAGCTTTTATTGCTTCATGAAAAGGCAGATATCAACAGCCACACCCCCAGCCCTCGCCGCTCACGTCTTTGCTGTTCAGTTTGAAGCTGTCTGTCACGGTTTCATTGAACATGGGCCCGCCATGTCTGAGGATGAGCTCGTTGGCCATTTTGTTAAATGCCTCTTCTATATTAACAGAGTCCTTGGCTGAAGTCTCGATGGCGTTAACGAAATCCAGCTGGTGAGCCATGGTCTGTGCGTCCTCCGACGACACTTCACGCATGTCAGTCAAATCTGATTTATTACCTAATAATAAACCGTTACATTACATATAGGACTACAATAAGTGTTAGACAGTCATAATAGTAACAAACCGTCACAATTACATTTATATTTATATTTAAGCATTTAGCAGGCAAACCTCAACCCAATAATCAGAAAAACAATCAAGCAAAATATATTTGACCTTTCTTACGTCTGAAGTAAAAACCGTCAAGATGATGTCAATTACAGCAATGAAAAACATCTTATTAAAAGAATGAAGTGATTTGACCACAAGTCTTTTATCATTTTAACCTTTTAATAAAATTGTAAGGTTAATTTACATTCATAGGTCATAAACCGTTCTCATTTTCCTTTAAATCAATTGGTAGAGCATCAGTCAAAGAATTGCGTACCAGGTGACAAACATACTGATAAAATAACAAAAGTGTCTCCAAAATGTAAAACAACAAACATCCAAAATGACTTGCAGTGAATTCAATCTATAGATTTTATCAGTATGCATGTGCCTTGGGATGGAACCCTTGACCTTTGTGCTACTAACACAATGATCCACAGCTGCGCTACAGCACCTCAACACACGTTTGCACTCACCGATTAAAAGAGGAACGATGTTGGAACCACCGTATTTCTTTACATCCTCCATCCACTTGGGCACAGACATAAAGGTGGCTCTTTTTGTGATGTCATAAGTGATGATGGCACCGTTGGCACTGCGGTAGTAACTCTGTGTGATGGTGCGAAACCGCTCCTGTCCAGCTGTGTCCCAAATCTGTAACTATAGCACAAAATCACACAGTTTTACCAAAGATCTAAAAGCCATTATACAACAGTGAAGTCTGCCTTTCTCTCTATTTGAAGTCTGCTTTGGCAGCGACGGGTGTCAGGTTTTTGTTCAGGCTGGGACGAGCAAAACAACGATAAATGGCACGATGAATTACAAAAAAACACCAATACAACCATCTCTGTAGGAACTGAACAAATAATACTGGCGTACTCCAAGAAAAGACTCGGACAAGAACAAAGCCTCAACCCTCACAATAAAAAGTGCTGATGTTTGCTGAGCGAGACATTTCACAATGGAGACTCATATCAGCCGAGTTAGCAACTGAACCAATGGACATGGCTGAAAGACTACGCATGTATATTATTTTCACTTTCAAAACGACTACTTATTTTGCACGACATGCCTTGTTGCCTTAGTGTTTTAAAGAAAAATGATATTACATAGAGTTTTAAAGTGTTTTTTAGACATTAACTCTGTTATCTTAATCTTGAAACTGCTGAGAACTTTGAGCCTCATGCCAAGTCTCTCCACTTTTAGCTTCTCCACGTCATGAGTGCCAACGTTAACAGAGCTGACTCCTCCCTTACAAACACTTACTGTAGTTACCATAGTATTTTGTGGTAACTAGTACCACAGTTTTACTGAATACTACTATAATGGTATCTTGCCGTTGCTAAGTTACTACTGTCATAATAGAAGTATGAATAAATCCAGAACGTTTTTCAATGGTTCGGGGAGGTTTCTTACACTTTTTTTTAAAGAAGATTACGTCTGGTTTTACAGTAGTAACGATAACTGCAATAATCTGTATTTATTGTACAGAATCCCCACTAGTGTAAACTTTGGTCACCAAATTATATAAAGATGTATGTATATCTTTGTAATGCAGGCATACACATAACGTGTATGAAATATCAAGACACACGAGTAAAGTTACAGGTAGGCGGCACTAACCTTCACTCTCTTCCCCTGAATTTCCATCGTTTTCATGGTGAAATCCACTCCGATAGTGTTCCCCTGTTTCTCGATGAATATACCGGTCTTAAACCGCTGAACCACACAAGTTTTCCCGACACCGACATCACCAACCAGAACGATTTTAAAGACGAAATCGTAGCTGTCATCAGACTCTTGTAATGACATATCTGTGCAGTCAGCGATCACCCGACAACTGAAGCTTATGTGATGATGAAAACAACAACAGTGACTGACGTGGAGAAACACACACAACACCTGTAACGTGCCAATGCGGAAGACATCAGGTGTGAGACGCCATGCGCAGCTGCGCAGACCGTGCGGAGTATTACATAAAAGTACCGCGAGAACGATTCAAAAGCACAACGTTCTAATCACTCTCGCGGCACTACAAGTCATACGCTGGTTAGTTTGCGCAGCACCTCATGCCGACAGCGCTGTTTTAGGTGTCCCAGAGCAGCGCCTGACTTATTTAACAGGGTAAATATACAGATGATGAATGAGATACTCGTTTCATTGGACAGGTTTGGAGTATTATTGTTCTTTTACAATCAACCGACGAGACAAAATTACAACGTTCCTTACATAATCAACGACACGGGTTTGCGCCGTTGAATAGTGACGTCGTCACCAACCGATCAATCAGAAGCGTTTCTTATGCGAGCGACGCCACGCTTCTAACTTTTTAAAGTTTTAAACAAAACCTTAAAAAAAAGGCAATCATATATCAGAAAGATGTACAATCAAGAGCTGATGGAGCACAGCTCGAATTCCAACATTTTTACAATTAAAAAAATACTAAAAGAAGAATTAAAGGATAAGAAAAACAAATAAAAGCAAACTACATAAATAAATTATACTATTATAAATAGGTGTTTAATAAACTTTGAATGAACTTTTTAAGAAAGTAAACTATTATAAAGTTGTATTAGATACTAAATTGATCAGAACACGAGTAACTTCATAAATTTTGAATTTGATGGCAACGCATAAGTTGTTCAATAGGGGGTGCTAAATGAATACCCTTGCACAGAGGCGTGGCGTAAGGGAACGAGGAACGTTTGGGCGGAAGTGACGACGGAGGCGCTTAAAGTTTAAATTTGCTTCAGTCGTCGGTGCGGGACGTAAGTAAATCTGGTTAGTAAAATATTTCGTTTTGTTCTCTTTTTAAAGATCTCGCTATATCTTCAGTAATGTCGGATCAACACTGTGATAAAGATGGTAACGGAATTTTGTGTCGTTGACTTCTATGATTCTGGTATTGTTCCCACAAGGTTTTGTTATTGTTTTTGACCGCACCTTAGCGTTGTCGCTTTTACAGGTAAACTGCCCAAAACCTATTTCTTTAGATTTTTTTCTCTTGATCTCACAAAGTTCAACAAGCAATTCTGCTCGAATTATTAACGATCGTGTTAATAACTTTGATGTACTTTCTCAAATTGCGTGTTTAGCGCTTGCCGCATGTGAACTTGTTGTATTTGACAGGTTTTTATCATTTTGCCTATAGTATCAAAATAGTACAGGCAGGGTTTTGGGCCATCCCTAATTTACCACACTCTATTTATCCCCATATTCCCCGTTCCATAACCCACGTAAGGAATTAGTTGGGTAGTCCTGGATTCACTACAACAAGAGACTGAGATATTTATTTATTGAAAACATCCATTGTGATGTGGGTGAAAAGAAAACCTCTGGTCATTGGCCAAATGCATAAGACGGTTGATGGAAAACATCAAAGTACAGTGAGAGAGACTACACTTGACACTTGAATTGAATGCTGAATTTTTTGATGAAACACAATGATTCCACTGTTATTATCACCAGTTCTTTTTCAGGGGATGTTTGGAAATTGATTGCAATGTGATTGTAAAAAAAGTGTTTTGTCATTGCAGCAGGGATGACCGAAAACACATTCCCTGTGTATAAGGTGGATGTCATCGTGCAGTTCTACCGAACTGAAGTTTTGACCGGACAAGAAGCCAAACATTTTACAAAGAATGACATTACTCCCAACCCTAAGGTACATTATACAACTGGTAGCCTGATATATTTTTGTTCTGTGGCATTTTTTTCACTAAATAATGTAGTCAAAATAGTGTATTTCTATTAAATATTGCTACGGTTCTTATAGGGATACTTCACCCAAAAATGAAAATTCTGTCATCATTTACTCACCTCTGAGTTGTTTCAAATCTGTATAAATGTCTTTGTTCTGATGAACACAGAGAAAGATATTTGGAAGAATGCTAATGACCAAACAGATCTCTCAGATTGACTCCCATAGTAGGAAAAGTCACTTTATAATTTTTTTGTTCTGTTGAACACAAAAGATATTTTGAAGAATGTAGGACAGCAAACAGTTCTGGGACACTTTTGACCACCATTGTATTTTTTCCTACTATAGGAGTCAATGGGGGGCAAAATCTGTTTGGTGATAAGCATTCTTCAAAATATCTTCTTTTGTGTTCAACAGAACAAAAAAATTATAAAGTGATTTTTACTACTATGGGAGTCAATGGGGGGAAAGATCTGTTTGGTCATTAGCATTCTTCCAAATATCTTTCTCTGTGTTCATCAGAACAAAGACATTTACACAGATTTGGAACAACTCAGATGTGAGTAAATGATGACAGAATTTAAATTTTAGGGTGAACTATCCTTTTAATTCTGAAAGTTGTCACATCGGGGTATCGCTGCTGTCCTTCTAAAGCTTTGTATCTCCATATTTCGTGAATACCATAAATCATTACTGTTAGTCACCCTTTATGGTTCTTACTGGGTTTTGCAAATATCCAACCAATAAAAGGTAGTAAAAGTGCTTGTAATTTAATCATTTAAACGTGCAGTGTTTTTTTCATCTCCTCATCCGAGGTTTCGGAAGGACATCAACGATTAATCACCATTATATTGGCCACCATATTTTATAGTAATTCTTGGCATCTGTATTTGAAATAACTCTATTGGTTCTGTGCTAAAGTTCTGACTTGACAGCATTTGTCATGATAAATATGGATGCACCGATACGGATACCGGTATCTGTTAGGGATGTGTATTGGCCAGTGCCTCCCGATACGATACATATCACGATAGATGGGTCACGATTAGAGATGCACCGATTGCAATTTTCTTTGCCGGTTCCGATTTTATTACAAGTGAAACCTGCCGATTCCGATTTTTGTCGATTCCGATTTTCTATCCACAAACTATAATTGACAGTATACTGTATATAAAACCATATGAACTTTTCTTCAATACACATTTTTTTAATTTTCATTGAATAAATGATTGAACATTGCAATTTCCCCAAATTTCCCTAAATGCAGTTCTGCAAGCTGCATTAAATTACAGAATCTTCTCTTTCCCAAACAACTCTTAAATTGAATAACTCTGTGACTGAAAAGAAGTACAAATAATAAAATATAACTAAACATGTCACTTAATTTACCTTTTTCATTTTTGTACTCATCTCACAAAAGTCTAAGATAACAATAAAATAATTCAACTTTATTCTCGTCTGTTTCCGTTTATGAAACTAACACTGCTTTATTTCATTTTTTCTGAAATGTAAAATAAATTGTCTTTATCTTGTGTCTGTTTAGGATTAAAAGAAGTGGGTTGATTTTTGCTGCAACTTCAATAAAAAAGTTAAAACATCTTATGAGTGAATTCTAGTCTAAAGATGTATATGTATTTGCAGTTTTTTGTGTTAGTAAAGAACTCAATCAGATATATATCACATATATTGGTTTATTTATTCATTTTTTATATTTTGGATTTTTAAAAACAAGTAGAAGTCGTGTTGAATGTCATTTTACCTAGGTGAAATGACCACAGTTTTAACGTAAGACAAGGAATCAGGTTGAGCGGAATTTGCGTTTGTTTTACACAGAGTGAACGACTTCAACATGAGCTTAGCACGTGTCAGAGTTTAGCATGATGCTAATAGCATCACTGTTGGCATACATACCCCATGTAGACGGAGCAGCGAGAGATGAACTACAGTGCACCTTTTTGTCTGTACAGTACATGATGCGTGTGCACGCGCGTGCAGTCAGCGGATATGAGAGATGCGCGTCAGTCAGCAGAGACTCGCGGTCCGGTGGACCCACATGCGAGTATAAACGAGCCGTGAAAGACAGGCTGTGCGCGCGCACGTTTACATGTTTACTTGCGGCTTTGAGTGTACTGACGGCTGTGACGTTCTTGCCCGCATCACGGGAAACAGAAGATCGGCTTGGAATCGGCGAGACTGACCGGCCGGTCACCGGTCGGGCCGATCATACGAAAAACCGTCCGATTCCGATCTCTTGCCGGTCAATCGGTGCACCTCTAGTCACGATACAATATATTGCTATGTATTTCGATACGATACACATTTGCGATATATTGCAATACTTTAAATAGAAAATGTGAAAAGTAGAGCTAGAAATACAACATGCTGTGCACCACCGGGGGTTTTTTGTAAGGATAAGTGTAAAAACATCCCTTACCTCTGCAGAGTGGCCATGATGTGCGATGTTCATGGACCTTTAGATCAGAGGTTTGGGTTCTCAAACTGTGGGTCGCGCCCCTCAAGTGGGTAGCACAGGGCAATAAGGTGGCTCACGCAAGTCACTTGGCTGTTGTGGTGCATTACAGTTAAAACACTGAACACGGGCAGTATAAAACCTCTGCTTCATCCGTGCTGTAAATGCGCCGGTTTCACATCTGTGAAAGCACAATAAATGTCATTGTTACTTTTCTTAATAAACTTTTTGTCTAATGCACTGCAGTAGCCAAGTGACTTGTGTCATGACTTGCGAAGCCTACAAACAGCATTATTTGATATAACTCATTACTCCATGACTTATTTTGAAAACCAAAGCACACCCACACATCAGCTCTGAGAGCTCCAAGCGTTCTTATATTTTTCACCATGCTCGCTTCCACTTACTTTTGACCATATGTATATGACATGATTTAAAATAAATGATCGATAGTATAGGTATCACTATAGATACACTATCGAAAAAAAAATATTGCGATAGTTACATGTATCGATATTTTTGCACAGCCCTAGTATCTGTATCGGGCCCGATACCAAGCTCACATACTCGTAAAGAGACACCAATACCAACGACCGATACCTCACGTGACATACCTGACAGAACTGACTAAAATTTGTGCTTTGTAAGTTTTTGACAAGCACATAAATATGTCTTTTTTCATAATGTGTTTGAGGCGGAGTTGTTCGTAATAAAGAAACTGTTCTATTTGTATTAGTTTTAGAGTGTTGTGCTTGGAAAACTGCCACCTCTCCAAAAAAATACAGGTAGAGGCATCGGTATCGGCGTGTACCAGAAAAGAAATATCAGTACTCGGTCTTTAAAAAATGGTATCGGAGCATCCCTAATGATAAACTATTGTAAGTGGAATATTTACAGACGCCTGTTTTCAATTGCAGTCGGAATCTATTCAGAGACTCTACATGAGAATATTACAGCTGCTTTTCCGCTTTAAGCCCGAGTGCCATTACACGGTGAGTGATGCTGATCTGTTAACTTGATTTTTGACATGTACAATATTTCACGTAATTTGTGCGTTTGTGAACTGTTGACTTTTCCCAGGTGCCTTTGTCTGAGAATATTCAGTACCCAATGCTTTATGAGTGGGTTACACCGATCATGAGTGTTTACATGCGCATGTAAGTAATGGAGTTTTTTTTTTTTTTTAATTATTGAGTGACTTTTATTTTGTTGATGTACTGAGAGGATTCTTGGCACTAAAATGGTTTGTATTTGTTTCTTTCAGGTGTCAGTTCTTACCACTCTGTCATGTGTATGACTTCTCACTGAATGACTTGCTTAACCCCAGTAAGTTGTGTTCTTTTTCTCTTTTTAAAGTAACATTTAACAGCAATGTTTCACTACTTAACATTTAAAAAGTTTATTGTTAGCAATGCTAAATTATTTATCATCACTTTACAGAGGCAAAGAGAACAATCACCACACTGAGTGCAATCCAGAATTTCCTTCACTTCAGAAAGCAGAGGCTGGAATTAACTGCTGCCCACCAGCAGAGTTTCGTAAGATTAAGTTCTTTTATTTGAAAAAATGAATGATGGTAATAGGAATGTTAAAAATTGGGAGCGAGAATAATTTAACCAGTTAGGCTTGTAAGATGATGATTTATCAACCTATAGAATAAACGCATCATCATGTGATGTTGGTGTATATTTTACAAAACCGCATTTGCGTTTGCTGCCACATTGTTCTTCATTCTTTGCATTTAAGACGTTTATTCCCTCCCCAGAGGTCAGATATGGACAGACTCCAGGCATACACAAGAGAAATAAAGGAAGCTGAAAAAAAGATTGAGAAGCTCACGTAAGTGCAGAATCGTTTTGGCATGTATTGCCTTTATCACAACTGAACCCCAAGTTTATAAGAATGAAATGTGTTCTCTGTGTGCAGCATCATACCACCAGAACAGCAAGCGGAGGCTAAAGAGCTGGCGTCTGCTCTGGCAGAGCTGACAACAAACACACAACAAGAGTATCAGGATGTGGTGAGTTAATATTTACATCTAAAGAAACAAGTATTTTATCGGTTTTAGTAAATGTGAATCCTTGTTCATGTGGGGCTAAAAGTAGCTTACAATAAGATACAAATATACAAGCACCTTACATTTACTCAGACTTTTACTGGGACTGTTTGTCACACCTGACCTTGTATGCATTTTTTAGGGCTGTGAATCGATTACAATGTCTAATCTAATTAATTACATGATGTGGAATTAATCACGCATCACATTTGGGGCCAAAATGTCATTTAAAGCCATTATAAGACAATACAGAAAGTAGCTTCGGATGTTCAGAAGATAAAACGGCCATCGTTTCGTTTTTTTAAAAGCTGAAATATCATTTGTATATAATTAAAGACCAAATTAGTTTGGTTACCAATATTAAGAAATAGCTTCCTTTTTCACCCAAAAAATTGTAATTCAGGTTTAAAACGACATGAGGGTAAGTAAATGTAAATAAGCAGAATATTATTTTTTGGGCAAACTATCACCAATTTATTCGTATTAAACTTTTTTATTTTAATACTGTTAAAATTCTTTGATGAATCAAAAACTGCCAGTAGGTGGCGGTAAATGTCGTTAATTCATTGGATTCACTGAACTCTTTCAGAATGTAGTAAATGACTCTTATGAATGAGCCACTGATTAATTGATTCACTTTAAGAAACTTGTTCATTTACAAACTAAACACTTTCCTGAGGCTTTAGTGGTAAAATTTTCACAAAAAATTAAGAAAACTGCTATCAATTATATCGTAATAGTTATTTCTTATTTATAACTGTTGTATAAAATCAACATGACATGTGCACTCATAGTTTTATGGACAAAAATAGCACTTGTATGATATGTGCTTGTGTGATTGCATAACTAAATAAATATGAGACAATTTTGGGTTCTTTCTGACACTCCCCTATACATCACGCAGTAAGTTGTTGCAGGCATCGTATTAGTCACCAATCAACTGTATTGAATGAAAGATGACCTACTTATGTCTGGGGCGGGTGCGTTAAAATTTTTAATCGCGTTAATTTTCCATAACGCGTTAACTATTATTGCCGCGTTACATGCACAGCTCAATTTTTTCCCATTGTC
This sequence comes from Triplophysa rosa, assembly GCF_024868665.1. Taxonomy (NCBI): domain Eukaryota; kingdom Metazoa; phylum Chordata; class Actinopteri; order Cypriniformes; family Nemacheilidae; genus Triplophysa; species Triplophysa rosa. Next base: position 2,665,532 of record NC_079909.1, on the reverse strand, counting down.
TGATTCTTGATTTTGACTTTTCTTTTAGAGTGCAATGAATGAAAAAGTTGCACAGTGCAAGACAGAAATTGCAGAATTATCACAGAAACTGGTATGTACGAGTACATATGTTTATTAGACTTACACCCTGCCGCTACAAAACTAATGTGAATGTACGTCTGTGTGTGACGCGTATTGTGTACTCTACAGAGTCAGCGGAGAGTGGAAGTGGCCACACTGAAAGATGAGATAGTAAAGCTCAAGTCTCAGATCGTGGAGTCGCCCGAAGAGCTCAGAAATGAGATGGAAAGGATGAAAGAGAACGTGAAAAACATCAAGATGTCCAAAGTATGTGTTGTTGTATTACACCTCTTATGCTATATATAACGGAAGTAATGGATAAGCTACCCCTGATCTCTAGTAGTGATGGTTTGGTTGATGTGTCTTGTGACAGGATCTGGCCGATGAGAGGCTGGTGGAGCTTCAGATGCTGGTGCAGTGTGCAGGTCAGGTGGAGGCAGAGATTCAGGTTTTACTCAAACAGCTGCAGGACCTGCAAAACAGCATGTGTCAAACCAACCAGCAGAAGGAGAAGGTGCATAGCAAGCATAAAACATACAGAACAGAAAAGCATCAATACTTTGTGATGTTTGCTGGACTGATTTGAATCTGGAATAATGTAACACTCTATATGATCGCTGCAGGTTCAGGATTTAGCAGCTATGAATGAAGCACTGCAGAAAGAGCTGAGGAGTTCGAGCACTGAGGAAGGCCAGCTGAAGAGAGCACTCGCCATGAAATTTGACAAAGAGTCCAAGCATCAAATTCGTCGACAGAAGAAGAAAGAAGTGAAAGATCAGCAAGTCAAAAACATATATGGGTAAGAGAACTGTAATCTAAGCCATTATTTTATCAACTTGGGTTTGACATTTCATCATCTTCGTCTTGTTAAAATTCATTTTTGGCACCTTCGAATATGTAACATCATTGTTGTTGGGTCTGCATACATACTTTAGGCTTAAGGTCCCTGCAGCCATCTAAAACATCTTGTTTATAATGCATGTTTTACAGGGTTTGTATAGTGTATTTTGTATTGTATTTTTGAAATGACAATTTTCTAGACCTGAATTTCTACGTTTTAGGAAAGAATGTCAGTATTTGTACACAATAAGTGAATATTGGATAAACAAGACTTAACATGCTGTGACTGCATTGGTAGAAAGTGTATGACCTCTGTTTTACTTGATGAAATGAACTTTCCTCAGGCAATATGATAAAATCCATGAGAAACGTGAGGAAGTTGTAAAAATAATCGAAGAAACCAACCGTGAAACCAAACAGTTCAAGGAAAAGATGCAAAAGCTGAGAGAGAAGTGTAACCAGCGGAGCCAGAAAGCCCAGGTGAGCTTCACCTTTACTGTCAAGTTTCTTAGTTCGACTTGTTTAAATGAGCTGGTGTGGTGTTAAGGCCATGTTTCGTTTATTTCTTCTTTAGGAGATCTATGAACACCTCCTTAATACTTTGGAGCAGTATAACAAGCGGATTGAAAGCATTGTACTGGAGACCAATGCTGACATCTCAAAAATGAAATTGCATTTCTAGAATGCTTTCTTTTTCGCACTGTACCATTTCAAGGTTGTTGTATGTCAGTTTGTCTTAAGTTTCCTATTTTTGTAAATGGCATTTATTTGTGTGACCGCACTAATAAATATGGAAAGTTACTGGTTGTTTCCACTATACTGATAAGTGATGTCTATATCTTATCACCAGTTTTGTACACCTTCATGTAGATCCACTAACTCTGGTGCTCTGTTCTGCTCTTGGTAAGTGGTAAAAGGTAAGTGACTGTAAATGTCAGCATTATCATGTGTGTAAACCATCAAAGAATGTCGAGTGAAACAAGATTATACAGTTAGTTCAGCGAGTCTGCTATTTTATTCCTACAGTTAACTCCTGACGGGAGGCTTCCGTAAATATTTAGTTTATACGTAACATTATGCTTCAACTAAGTTGAATGGTGCAGCTCAAAAATATTTAGTAGTGCGTAATTTGCAACTTAGTGCCCGTTTAAGTCAAAACTAGGCCTTACGCACTACTAAATATGTTTGGGTCCCGTACCCGTCAGGAGTAACTGTAGGAATAAAATGGCAGACTCACTGAACTAACTAAATAAACTGTAGTTTCACTCGACATTCTTCAATACTTTAAACATAAATGATAATACTGACATTTACAGTCATGTACCGTTTAAAACAGAGAGCATTATGTGATGACATATTGCTTTATTAGCGGCTTTAACAAGAACCAGTCCTACTGCGCCACCATCTGCCTGTGTTGTGCATATCAAAATAAAATCATCCTTTTAATTTCATTGGGGGTTGACAGTAAAATGAAACCACATGTATTACATGTCATTAATTATTATCTTTTAATGTTGTATTATTTTTAATCAGTATTTTTTGTTTGTTTGTTTAACTTAAAATACCTATTATGTTATTCACGATTAGGTAGCATTTTATCTATTATGCGAGGTAAAATAAGTTTACATAAAGAACGTTTTGAAATTCACAACACTTTGAACTTTTTCTCACGAATTTAAAGGCTGTTATTGGACTACTAAACGTAAACGTCATATTATGCAACTACGCATTACTTTACAGAGCGCTTACGAATTACGTTCTGCCTTGAGACCAAATGGTGCAACCGAATACCGTACAGAGTTGGTTACAAACTAGCTAGCTAGCTAGTTACTAAACCTCTAGTGTGAATTTTACGTTCTCACTTATGAAGGAACTTACGAATGGCTGGTGCAACCTTACCCTGAACATTTTTACTGTGCGCGAGTAGTTATTTCCTAGTGTCACACTTTTGATGTGATTTGTTCTAAGGTGTACAGCTATATCTGGCATTTGAATGTGCAAATGTTCACAGTAGGTGGATCATTAATATTCACAAACCAACTAACCGTTAACATGACTAAAGAATAGTTTTACCCAAGGACGACATCTGAAAGTCATTTTGACAGTTGGCAGCCGTTTTCTTGCATATGAATATTTTTTGTCATGAACATCATTAAGAAAAACATCATCATGTTTATGTGTACATTGTAATAAAGCACCAGTTTCACGTGACTTCTGCTTCTAAAACTTGTTTTGGAAAGATGCAAAGTGATATTTACTAAACAACACTTATGAATTCGAGACAAAGACAGGAAAATGTCTACCACATTTAATATACACAAACTGTATATACAACAAATTGACCACATGAGCTGAAAAATGCCTTATTCTTACAGAAAATGTAAAGACAAACAACCCTCAACCTGATTACTCTCATCTTGACACTCATGCCACCAAACAGTGGCATTAAAATGTCTGTGTGTATGATTGCATTGTCATACATAAATTCGAGACACTGATCACACACAGGGTTCAAGGAAGGATTGTTTTCTGTATGTGGGAATATACCATAGAAAACCAAATAAGAGCATTATCAGCGTTAAAGTGTCTATCAATGCAAGCCTGGAACAATCGTTTCTTCAATGAATGCTACGTGACATTTACATTTAAGTCAACTCGAAGTTTCCACATTATTTTTTGGAAAGATGATGTTTAAGGAAGCTTCATGCTTAGATGTCAGCGTCGGATCAGGAAAGTATGAGGGCTCGGCTTGGGGCGTGACACTTTAAAGAGCGAAGGTAATGTCTTGCTTTCTCCGTCATGATTAACTGGTCTTTCGTCCGGCCACATACGACAGTTTCCCAGGCTGGAGACATCTATCAGGAAAACAACAGTAAATTGTGTAAATGAGCGTGTGTTAATAAAAGAATAGATATGAAAACATGCGTTGGTATTCTCTGATCTAGCATCACTCACAGGCAAAGGAGAAACTGATTTTAATTCTGCAGACACGCATGTGGTTGTCGGCCCGCTCTCATTGGGTCCATGAATAAATCCTTGATCCAAAACGTTCTCCTCTTTCACGAGAGGAAGTGACCGTGCTGCTCGAACCTACAATGGAATACAAAACTGTTACATAGTGCATACAGTGATATTAGACAAATGGAGAATTTTTATTTGTCTGGTTTCTGTACCTTTTGATTTGTTTGGACCGAGGGTTTACATTGCTGTTTGCGGGCAATAATGCTCTCGCTGCAGTCAATGACATCGAGAGCCAAAGATTTACGCACTTTCTTCATAGGAGGCCGGTGCTGTAGAAGTAAAAAAATCCAGCAATTTAAACGATCACAAAATATATCCCAGACTAGAAGTGGGTACATGAACACTTGTCAACTTGCCACAAGATCACAGATCAATCAAATCCCAATGCGAGCATCCCTTACCACTTGTTTACGTTTTTTCCCAGTAGGAGTTTCATCCTCTACTATCAGCTCGATTCCCGCCTCACTGCGCAACACTTCTTTAAGGTCCTCCTCCAGATTTGGGGTCTGAGGCTTCAGAAGAGAACCAAAACAAAAATGACGTTCATTATATCACAGCGTCATCAGTAGAATAGCAAACAAAATGTCAAAAAAAAAAAAACTGACGACATCGATTGTATTTTTCTCACCAGTGGCCGCAGGGGGCCGTATTTCTCCATGGCGTTTTTGAAGGGCGTGGGCGTGCGTGGAGTTGTGTCCAGGTCAGACTTGTGATTTGGTGTGATAAACCTATAAGGACAAAAACCCAGACTGTCAGGAAACTTGAGCGAGCGAGGTTTAATTTAAAGGGGAGGATTCGAAAACGCACAGAGAGTTTTCCTTCTGAGTGAGTGGGGTTTTATCACGGTGAAGAGGTGTCGTTACCATGGCTTTCTGACTGCACACAGGAGTGGATGTAAGTGAAGGATTCTCCAGGTCCAGAGTGTCCTGCTTGGTCCACATATTAAGGAACTGTGAACATATGATTAACTATTGTTATAGATAATGAAATACATTTTCAGTTCAAAACACTACTTCAGTGTTGACAGTACCTGTGAAGGAGAGAAGGGCAGGATTTTCACTGGTGTGCTTTTTGGGGTCATGGAGTCGTTGGGGTCCGGGGAAAGGGCGATTCGCCGACGGCTGCGTCGACTCAAGATCGACGGAGGTGTGGCTCCGCCCGGTGAGATGGGGATGAGCTCCCCTTTACTGCCCTTGCTGAGCTCCTGCAGGGTGCTTCCCTCCAGCCGAAACTGCAGAAGCTCAGAACTCTGACTCTCCTCCGGCAGGTCAAAGTCTGACATCGTACACCAGCCTTCTAGATCCTTGAGAGAGTAAAATCGCTTTTATTATCAGCCCTGTGACAACACGGCACACCAGGGTGCAAAACACACAGACCCCGAAAGTTGATTCTAACGGATGCTAACACAAGGACAAAACCATTCCTCTGAGAATGATGTCAATTTTACCCTGAACCTTTTAAACCGCAATTTACGATTGAAGAACTTAAACCAAGCTCACAAGTGTTTTTAAGACTTACCCCGTCCATAAGTTCCATCACCTCCTTTAGCGTAGGGGCGGCCGAGGGTGAGAGGAAACCCGAGCTGTCCATGACCCAGGTGGACACGTTAGGGTCTCCAGACGTGTCAGCTTCACTTCCGGGGGTTTTTGAAGCTTTGGGTGTCTTGGGAGATGCAGTTTTGATAGGAGCGGTGCAGGCTTTCTCATGTACATCAGGATCCTATAAATGACAATAGTGTTAGACACACCAGTTATCTGTTTGGAGCATCGGACTGAATTTTATAGCAAACTTTATCTTATTCAACTGGCTTTTCACAATTTTGCAGTGTTGCAAACATACATTTAGGCAGTAGTTACTGTAGTAAAGTGAATAATTTAATCGGTTTGTAATTGGACATTTCTTTTCATAGTACTAATAAGCACTGTGTATCTGTTTTTTAATGGACTGTATATTATTAGTATTCACTGTAGAATTAATTCAAGATTGTTTCTATGTAGAAAACTCTATATGCATCTATGAATGGAAAGACTGAGTTTATGGCAAATGAAATAGACGGGCATCAGAAATAGATGTCATGTCATTCAAAGGCTTTTGAGAGACTAATTACTTAACTGCTCCAATTTCCTTTTTTTAAACCCCAGACTGTCAACCGTTTAGTTGCAGTTTTACAAGCACAGCGTTAACAAAAATATCAGTTACTTTTGCCGCATTATTTACACTATTTTGATTCGAACGGCATAGTATACAAAAATTTCCCTTCAAATTCATCATCCTCATTACAAATGTCCTCTCCAAACCCATAAATCACTTTATTTCCTGTCAGATGTTGTAGCTACATTGAAGAAACATGAACATGCAGGAGATGTAAGATGTGTAATAAGTTCTTATACCCGCTTTATAATCTGGACTGGAATTCCCTCAGTGGCTCCATCATAACAGAGCTCCACCTACAAAAACAAATCAAACGTTCAACCAAAAACCTTCAACAGTTTCGATTTAGAATATGAACTCATAAGGCACCTGGCTGCAAATACCTGTTCTTGACTGGTCTCTTCAGATACCATCTCTTCATTCTCTGTTTGACGGATCATATGAAGTGTTGGGTCCACCCCAGCATAATAACCCGTTTCAACTTTACGCTTAATGGTAGAGTTCCAGTGGTTTTTGACAGCGTTGTCTGTTCTGAAAAAAAAAAGACTTTTTACTCAACTGAACATCACACATTTGTCAAATTAAAATATATTGTACTTAAAAGCTCTGATCAGTTCGCCCCCCCCACAAAATCCTGTTACAGATACAGAGTCAATACGGTTGAGTTTTGTGCTTAAATATCTGCTTAAAAAAGCTGCTTTGCAACAATGAGTATGAGAACTTGTTAGCATGAATATAAAGACGCATCCTAATTCAAAAACCTTCCAGGAAGTAGTTTGGCAATCTCTGCCCAGCGGTTGCCCAGCACACAGTGGGCTTTGAAGATGATGAGATCTTCTTCTGGAGTCCAGGAGGACTTCTTCACGTCTGGATTGAGGTGGTTGTGCCAGCGTTCTCTGCATTGCTTTCCAAGACGACCCTTCAGGTGCTTGGCCACCATCGCCCACTGCTTGTTGCCATACTTTTTCACCAGTTCAATCACCTGGACACGTAACACATTCAACTTATATGCAGGGGTTTAAACCAATGATTTGTTAAATCAATTACACTTACTGGCCCTCATTCATGAAACACGAGCGGAACGAATTTTCGTGTCAATCGTTCATAATGTCGTTCTGACGTAAATGTTCGTATTTTCAAATAGTTAGTTGGTACGAAAAAAAGGTACACCTGCTCCCCACCACGTGTAAATGGTGCGTAAAACATTCAAACGTTCTGTATTATTTTTGACAAACTGATTACAATGCACTTTGATGACCTGTGTATCAATGATATTTCACGAGTTCCTTTGCCTTGTCGTTGTCATAAAGAGTCGTTTTTTACTCTTTAACTTTGGGAAAAACGCAGACCTCGTCACTGTCCCTTTTAACACAGCTGTCCAATCACAGTGGAGGAGAGGCAGGACAAACAGTACATTGACCAACCATCACACTTGTACAACACAACAATGGAGAAGTTAAAGGGATACTTCACCCAAAAAATGAAAATTCCGTCATCATTTCCTCACCTTCGAGTTGTTCCAAATCTGTATAAATGTCTTTGTTCTGATGACCCCAGAGAAAGATATTTGGAAGAATGCTCATAACAAGACAGATCTTAACCCCCATTGACTCCCATAGCAGGAAAAGATACTTTATCATTTTTTTTATTCTGTTGAACACAAAATTAAGCCACTTTGAAGAATGTAAGACAGCAAACAGTTCTGGGGCACTTTTGACTACCATTGTTTTTTTCCTACTATGGGAGTCAAAGGGTGGTGAAATTTGTTTGGTTATACGCATTCTTCCAAATATCTTTCTCTGTGTTCATCAGAACAAAGAAATTTATTCCGATTTGGAACAACTTCGAAGGTGAGTAAATGATGACAGAATATTCATTTTTAGGTAAAGGAACTTACGAAATATCATTATGATACACAGTGCATTAAAGTCCAGTGTAATCAGTTTGTCAAAAAAACAGAACATTTTAATGTTTTACGCACCACTTACACGTGGTGGGGAAGAGGTGTAATTTTTTTTCATACCAACTAACATTTATAAAAAAAATTACGAATCTGAAAATTTACGTCAAAACGACTTACGAACGATTTCCACAAACAATAATTCTGCTTGTGTTTTATGAATGAGGCCCATTAACATGCAAAAAGGAAACATTGCTAGAAAAAAAGAATATTTACAGTATAAAGGGGGATTTTTACTTATGCGCAGTAGGCAACGCACCGGTTTTTGTTTATACTTGTGTGTTGTTGTCTGCGTCAACAGGCAATGGCCACTAGTCGTCAGTGTCCACAGGCGTGTTGGTCATAAACCAAGACAAGAGTTGAAGAAGAAGCGGTTTTTTGTGTACGCTGTCTGGAGCATTTAACAGTGATAGCGGCAAGTAAACAGTCACTTTTGCAGTTTGAGTTGTTACATACAGAAGAACACATCATTTATATAATTTGTTCGGAAATGCATATCACGCTATCACTGAGTTTTTTGACCTGAAGGGAGGGGGTTCAAGCAGACCAATAACAGCGCTTGCGGACCGCGTTGACGCACGTCACCGAGTAGGCTATGGTGTAGGTCTGTCGCAGAAGTAAAAATCCCCCTTAAATTTTCACGACTTTTCCAAAACAACTTCTGTGGCAACGCCGAAAGTGAACTGTGATCTGGAATAGGAATGTCTAATGTTTTTGCTGAAACGTACACATTGCTTTATTGCTCTTATGTCTGGATATTATACCTTCTCGTCCTCTTCTCTAGTCCAAGGTCCTTTGACAAGATCTGGATCCAATACTTTGAACCAGCGATGCTGACACTGATGCTCTGAACGATTCTGAAGAAACAAGTGTCTGTATTTAAGCGTTTCTTTGATAGACGCAATTCAGAAATCAGTGTCAATCTTAAATGGATTATTACGGAAGGAAATATTTACAGGTAAAAAGCTTGCAATGTATTTCCAATCATTCGGTCCGACCCTCAGAACCAGTTTTCGCAGCTTATCGTCCTGAAAAACACAAACAAATATGAAAAGCATGTCAACCAGGTATTCCTCTATGGATTAAATATACTTCCTGTTTGAGTTTTAAATTGGGAGTGTTCAAATAAATAAAAGACATGGTTTTCGTTAGTAACAATACCTCCTCTTGTGTCCACTTGACTTTCACTTTCCCACAATCCTTTTGGTCAGCCACATCTGAATCTGTGTCTTGACACATGGCCTCCTCTTCATCCTCGCTGTTAACACAAACACAACAAACTGTATTTAGACTGTAGGCCAACACAGTCTACTGGTCATCAAATAGTGCCAACTATGTGTTGAGGACACTCCGACACCATTCCTGTTTGCTAAACTTTGTTGATTAGGCCTAATGCTGGATGGGAATCTCATTTAAACTTGAAGTAATGATGAATAAAGAAGTTTGATGATTGTAAACGATCACTTTTGTGTAACAGACTCGACATCCACTAGCGGAGCTGGCTAATATGTTGCATGCATGTCATCAAAATGTGTTGCATATTTAGTTCTCTAAAACGTGCATACTGCGATAGAGTAACACTTCTCATTAACTCTCTAAACATCACCTCTGGTTTGAAGTTGTAAAGATAATATAATGTTGAATACAAACGAGCGCCGATGTGTTGCAAGCTGTCTTTTTGTTCTTTCACTAACGTTAACTTAGGCGGGGTTCAATGCAACCCATACAAGCTTTGTTGATAAAGACCTCTACAACTCTCTGCGTTATGTCGAAGTCACATTCAGTGTCAACTGTCTTGTCATTAACTGAGATCTATTCGAATGTATGAAAAGAAAACATCACTTTGTGTACTTACCCGCGCGCCCACCACGACATTTCCCCGTGTTTATCAATTGCGCTAATAAAACAGATCTTTAAGAGGATGTGGTGCACAAGACACACAACGACGAAAACATCTGTGATGTTATTAAGAATGTCGATCAAATACAAGACACGTTATAATATAAAAACAGCAGCGGAGCTCAACAGTATCACAGCCGCTCCTCCGCGCTCAAGTTTCTATTTCGCGCTTCTTTTCACATCCATTCCCGCGGGTGACGTCAGCGGGCAGAGGCTGCGCGCGCACGTTCAGAAATGTTAGAAATTTCCTCTCCTTTTCTGACAAGAGCACACCCAGTTGGAAAAACCACCAGCAAATTAGTTTATTGTATTATTTACATTTCATATTTTTCATGTTTTCTAAACAAAAAAACATTATATTTGTATTTCCCCTATTTTCTATCAATTTTGCCAACAGAACATGTTGCCAACAGAGTTTTTATAATAATAAAAACACATCGTTAGTCATGTTAAACAAGGGAAATTGAGGGTTAATGAAATGGCCATCATACTAAAGCGAGATATGTGGTTAAATTCTCGATTTATGTCTTTTACTATCGGTAAACTAAAGGTACTATTTAGCGTGTTGACAAATTTGATATGCTCTCCTACTTGTAAGTCGCTTTGGATAAAAGCGTCTTCCAAATAAATAAATGTGAATGTTTTAAAAAGTTAGCTTTCATGCGGTGCTGCGCAGACCTATGGACGTTTGACATCATAGGACCGCGAGAACGTAGCCTTCACTTGCTCTCTCGGTACTTTGATGTCATACGTGGATCGGTCTGCGCAGAGGCGCATAAAGTCGCAGAATGGCTGGAATCGCTTACGGCACATTAAATGGTTACGATGCAGTTATAGTTGTAACGTTACAGCAAAACGACGTTCATTAAAAAATGTATGTTACAAGTGTTTTAAAAACGAGTTATTAGCCTGAAGAATGACCTCTAAATGACGTAATCAGGCACAGCTATAAATACAAGCTGCATCCAATTAACTCCAAACCTTCCTCATGGATGCAGGACCAGACAGATCTGGTAATTTCTCAATTTATGAAACACTCTCAAGCGTAATCTCGCTCTGTCTTGGTCGTACATAAGAATTCAACATTTTATTTTTTAGATCTGACCAGGAGCTATGAGGGCACATCGCTGTCAGACCTTGACAAAGGCTTTTATACAGATCAGAGCATATCGCTCTCTGTGGTTTCATCTGATGGTCTCCTAAAACCAAGTAAAGGTGTTGTGCTAGAGTATTTAGATCCTAACCCTACAGTTTTACCACGACTGAACTACTGCATGAATATTTTGTCACCTCTGGTTGCTGTCAGCAAAAACATTCTCTCCCCGGGCAACACCCTAAATACAGAGCTAAGCAGTCCGGTGGAAGGCAAGTCCTCCACACCATATGAGAGGGTGAAATTTCAAAAGCCCATGTTGGCAGACTCGCTGGACCTGTCGTGTGTTGACCTGACCACCACACACCCCTCATGGGAGGTGTCCTTTGTGAAGCCCATCACGGAGAGTCCAAAGTCATGCTTGGAGTCCTCATGGAGTCCCATTAACCCGTCGGCACCCCCTGAGGTGTCACTGATATGGTCAGGAACATCGCCTCGTCCACACGTTTCAGAGGAGCTTCAGCGCTCTTGGAAAGAAATGGTGAGGTCGAGTCAAGTTCCTACGACCTCTGAGCTCAGAGATGAACAGCAGAGTTATTCAAACTTGGCAATTTGATATTTTAGGTATGTATGTTCACTTAAAATGTTTAATGTTAATCTATGATTTTAATTTTGATCTTTTTTTGACAGGTATCATGACGTTTTCGAGAACGGTACCATCACATATATAAATGTATACTATAAATGTATATATACTGCATGTAAATGGGTTGAAAAATAAAGTGAAGTGCAATTCAAAAAACAGTTGGACTGTACTGACCTCATGGGAATGTAGAAACTAAATGGTAGATGTATTTAGCAGTATACGTTTTTTACCATTCCATCTTCTTTGACAATGTAGGCTGCTGAGTACTGTTGGACCCAAACATTTTTACATTAAACTTGACAATAATCCAAACGGCATCTTTAATGCTTTAATGGAAAAAACAATGGATCAAAAATCTGAAAGGTTGTAGACATTGGATTAGTGACCTAGAAAGGGTTGATTCTTCTTTTTATATATATATTTCACAAAAAAATCCAGGATTAAATGACATGCACATGTTTGTTCAACCATTGGAAAACATCGCCATTACAAATCTTGACATATTTATTGACAAAACTATGAAAGTAGTTGTGGTTGTGTAGTTAATATGGCAAACAGGCATGTGTGGTGCCAGAGACTAAATTCTGATAAACCATGTGACTGTTGTTGCACTTAAATTGCAACTGTACTAAATGCATAATAATCACTGCTTTAGTAGTATTTTGTATACATATATAAACAAACACATTTTTTTTCAAAAACCGGTCACTGCTACATGACTACTGACTTCAGAATATGTTGAACCGCGATTCTGTTGTGTCAATATCATGTTCCTTGAGAAAAGGAAGAAAAAAGCAGTTTCAGTTCAAATCTGTCACTTCAGGACCAAATAAATGGGAAAGTAACATGGAATATGTTTGACTCACTTCATTGAGCTTCTTGAACTCGACCACCTGGAAGAAGACATGTTCCAGTAAGTGCTTTGCTTCTCTCTTGTCCTTGTCTAAATTCCCCGTTACTCCTAAGATGTCTCCACATTTACGCACGTAGAACTCAAGATCATCATCAGTACCTGAGGCAAAATGAGATCCATTAATATACTGTATAACGAAAGTGGAAAATAACTGACTGTACAACAAAAAACTTAATTTACTTTAAAGGTAAAATAGGTATTTTGTGTGGGCTAACTGCGTGCCATATTCCTCGTGTAAGCTACACATCCGACGCAAGCTGAGAACTGAAAATACTTGTAAATGAAGACCTTTTATGCAATGGGACCTACATGGAATGCTGTAATTTTTCACAGCAAGTCAATTGCTAATTGTTGTTTAGGCTTTCTACAGTCATTCCAAGATGGAAGACTGCCAAAACACAAACTCACATTTATTTGAGAGCTGAGCCAGTCTGACTTTCTCTGAAGAAAAAGTCTCGTCGAGGTCAAAGAGGTCAAGCATGGGTGGTGGCAGGTCTCGAAAAGCCGGCTGAAAGACCTGAACAAAACACAAAGACTCAGTGAAAGTGGACTGTTCTACATGACAACTGTAGAAACACGAAGACTGTATATCAGTGTTATCTACTGAACCTTGTGTTTGCAGCTTATTATACACAGATCACAACGGAAACGCTGCTTGTGCTGTATGACGTTATTCAAGACTCACAATAAGTTTGTAAGCCTTAGTGCCAGGATATTTTTTACGATAAAAGGAAAAGCATGCAGATTTGAAACAATGCTGACGTCATGACCAAATGAAATGAATATTCCTAGGAAATATAATTCCCAGGAAATTCAAAGGTATAGAAAGCCATTAAATACTGACTAACGGGTTCGGACATATTTCTTTCTTTTGCAAGTGTAACGAGTATTAGGTATTGTGGGTATTGTGTGAGAAGTGAAACAAACTCACAGCCGGTTGCAGAGGGGGTAGAGGGGTTTCAAACTGTGGTGTGATCAGCTGCAAAGGTTCATGTTTGACATTCAACTGCTTGTAAGCACTAAAAATGAAAATATAACAATAAATTACAACAGTGCAGAATGTCGACATGTTTTAGTGGCTGAAAGCAGGTTCTTACTCAATGACTGAGGGAAGAGTGTTTGTATGCAGCTTCAGAAGTGACGTGTCGAAGAGAGAGGTGAAATCTCGCGGGTTCTCATCTCCCTCCTGTAGACACACCCTCAGTCTGTCGGACAGACAACCTGTGTCTGGCAGCATGGTGTAATCTGTGATCTGCTCGAAACAAAGACAAGGCTTCTGTTTCAAAACTTGTAGCTCAATTGGTGTTGAGTGTTGAGTTAGCAGTGCAAACATCATGGGTTCCCAGACATACTGATAAAATGAATACACTGTAAGTCACTTGGAATAAAACGTATGCCAAATAAATAAATGTACAGTAAATGACCAATGACCTGTCTAAAAGCATGTGAAAATTTAAGCGACTACATAGCACACAAATATGTAATGAAGTATCCAGTTTATGATTGGCTACTGCAAAACTCGCTGTTATAATATTCAAGAAAAAAAGAATATATAAAACAAGAGTACAAATTCTCACAAAATGCAATGCCATGCATGTGTATTTCTATGTATATTCTAGTTCTTTGTAATGCTATTCAATGGTGTCCAACATCCAAAGCTCTCCCATCACAAAAGTAATCTATAAAACAAAGTGGATAAAAAAAGTATTTTTTTGAAGTGAAACAACAGGTTTGTGTAAGAGAAATATTCACGTTTCAAAAATTACAGCTGGCTTCAAGGTAACGGTCGTCCATTCACACATTCACTAGAGATTCGAATGTGTGACCCCTGACCTTTCGCAAATATATCATTAAACTCACAAATGTAGAAGCACACACACACACAAAAACACCGGTAACAAACTACATGTTTACAATGGAAACAATTTACTTCCATATGACATTCAACCTTTGTTGTAAACAATTCAGCGATTATGTGCTTTTTACAAGAGGCTTCTATTTTAGTATGCACAGACTTACAACCATCATTTCAATGACGATTAATCTTTAGTTAAAAAATGTTTTTAGTAAATTAGTTTCTGTAAGATGAACTGGAGTCGAAAGGACTGCTGGATGTAATATGATGGATGTTAGCGCTTTTTGGACCGTCAACAGGTTGAAGACAATTCAATGGCATTGTAAAGCCTGAGAAAACCTAGACATTATTTACATTCAGCTGTTCAACTAAAGAAAGTCTGGAATGACATGAGAATGAGTAATGCTGAGAGAATTTATACTATTCCTTTACCCCACAAAAACAATGCTAATTCTGCTTCATAAGAAACCTGACCTCAAAGTCAAAAAAATGTTAAGATTTGTCAAATAAATAAATAGCTATCCATACCGTATATTTGAACCTTAACTCACAATTAATTCCAATATTGTGTAACAATAACTCTCTGGAATTTTTGTTTTTGAGAATTTGACAGAAACATGGCATCCTAGTAGGTAGTATAAGTTGCCTAACTTTTGGCACAGCCTTTGAATCAAGAATGCACCAATGATGTCTTAAGATGCTCCCTATATAAGCAGCGTACTAGGTTTAAGAATAGAGCAAGTGTCACTGACTAGTAATTTCACTTCAAAGCCCTAAAGCTGTTATGTAGTCAGACTGAATGTATTTATAATGATGTGGACTCAATTGAGTGGATTATAGTAACACTAGTTAACATTAGCATTAAAGGGGTCATATGGCATGAACACGTGTTTTTCTGTGTCTTTGTTGTGTCCCATGCATGTAACGCCTCGTGTAACCACACCCCCACAAATCTACGTCAGTTCATGGTATGAGTTGACTAAGACCGCCCAAATGTATACGCAAGTAAGGTGGGCGTACCTGTCAGTACAACTGCTCTGGAACCTGATGTTCCAAATATGGTAAGAGGCGTTACATTTCCACCACACGCTTGCAGTATTCGACCAATCACTATATGCACTGGTTAACTGGCCAATCATAGCACACCTCGCTTTTCAGAGCGATGAACTTTGTAAAAAATCTGCGCGTTTCAGAGAGGCGGGGCAAAGAGGAGATACAAACAAGCACGGTATGTGGAAAATACAGCGTTTTTGAACCTTAAATCGTGTTTTCACATTACATTACATCTAAAACAAACGATAATATTTGTTTTAGCCGTGTCATATGACCCCTTTAACTAACAGGAACGAACAATGAATAATACCGTTTTTTCAGCATGTATTATACTTTGTTAATACAAATACAGTTGCTCATCGTTTGTTTATGTTAGTTTATTGTGCATGAACCAAAGTTAGGAAATACAACTTTTGAATAACAGATTAACAAAAGAACTAATGTTAACATAAGGAAGTGTACTGTAAAGTGTTAGCCAAGTAACTACTGCAAGAGCCTACCTCTGGGTCTTCTGCATCTATCTGGTTAAGATGAATGTTATCGGTTGTAAGCCACTGGAAAACAACATCCTGTAACATAGCATATTTTTATTATCACACATTACAATAACAACAAAAGTAACATATATGTTTTAGAATTTTTTTCAAAGAGAATGTAGGTAGGGTTTGCCTGTGCACAACTAATTTATTACTTCAGGATGTTATCATGTGGTTGTTAGGGTGTTGAGTTGATAGGTGTATATATTAGGGCGGTCAAACGATTAATCGTGATTAATCACATCCAGAAAAAAGTTTGTTTACACATAATATATGTCTGCGTACACAGTACATATTAATTTTGTATGGATGCGATTGATCGTTTTACAGCCCTAGTATACTGTATATACTGTACATATATGGATATTCTTAATAACAGTTGTAATACTAATGCCCTAGCTAGCCCTAGTTAACTATGAATCTTACCATTATTTTACTATTCTCCTCCTTGTCCAGGTACTGGTCACTGAACATGTGACATGAGCCAAGAACTGCCAACTTGCCAGCATTCTTTATAGACAAAGTAAAACATGAAAAAAATTCAAATGTATGTAAGAAAATTGGGGTCTCAGTTTAGCTACATGATCATATTGAGTGTACACACCTTGGCATGATGGAAAGCAAGAACTGGCCTGTTGAGTGGAAAACACACGGAGCCGGTGGACAGGACAGCTACAGCAGGCTTTATCACATTTAATGTGGCTCCATACGGGTATACGAATGTAAGTGCTCTGTTGAATCATACAAAAACAAACTGGGTGAACTTCATGAAATTGATTATGGCCTTCCTTTATTTTTGTGAATATGCACACTCACACCACAAATATCTCTTTAGTTAAACATTTTTTGCAAGCTAGTAGCTATCTGTACAAACATCCTCAACAACATAAACAGATATTTAAGAGGCTCTGCTCAAGCTTACTGTGAATTATTCCCTGTATTTTCTTCATCAATGACCCCTGTGGCCACTTTGCCAGCCGCACGACTTATCTCCCTGAAAAAGAGAAAAGCTAATGGTCTACAGTTCTGAAAGGGTCCTTTTTAAAAATATTTTAATATAATCAGTAGACATTTTAATGCTGTATTGCTGAATTGTAAATTTGTTTCTGTATGTGGTTCCATATACATTTTTCTTGTATTATTTTGTCATTGATATTAGTAATTACTTGTATACCTCCTCCTTCATGTAATCATTTTCAATATTTATGGATTTGTGTGTGTGTGTGTGTGTGTGTGTTTTACATTTTCTATTTATTGTTTTTGCAGGTTTCATATTTACGAATAACATTTGATCCGATTAGCATTGTTAGGTCACAACATTTGTCATGTAGATTTGATTGTTTTGTTAACCTTACTGTTATTCTACCAACTGGAAATTGTGACAATAGCAGTGGAAATGTGAGACACAAACCTGTTCAAAACACCGTTGGACACCAGCGCTTCTTTGGGATGAAAGTATTTGTAATAGACATTTCTTACTACTGCATCTGCAAATGCAACATAACAACACATCACGTCAATGTATCATAAACATAACAAGAACACTACATGGTCAGGTGACAAAAAATGTTAAAATGACATACAATATGATTATATATAATATTGTATAGACTCCCCGTGACCCTGCATAGGACCTGGAGGTATACCAAAGATAATAGATATTTAAAAGATGCACCCTTGCTATTACTCTGAATGGGGAGTGAATGCAACGCTCAATAAAATGAAGGAAGTCCCGCCTTCTAGTTAAAACAGCCAATCGTTAATCGATAAAGATTGATGATTTTCTTGGCCGGTATGGTCAAATTGATATCCGTATATTTATATTTAATACCAAAAGTCCAGGAACTTTGACCATCTATACACTTACCATTGTTGACCATAATGCCAAATTCTTCCAGGAGAAAGTTGATATTTGTGTCATACTTCATTTCTCCTCCTTCTCCGAGCATCACAAGCATACCTCCACCACTGTCTAGATATTGCTTGAGAACCTCCAGCTGAATAAAACACAACACAGCAGACATCCAGCATCTGGATTCATTTAATCCAAGTGATCGAGCTATTTCACAGATTAAATCTTTCCCATCACGCACATTCTCACCTCAGCCAAAGTGAACTTTTCCCGAGGACCTGTAGTGATCCACAACTTTACTCCTTGAAGTTTCTCCAATGTGAGCTCATCTTTGATGCTAAGAGAATCGTAACGTTATTCATTCTCACCGCACTGTTGTAAAAACCAGTATATGCTGGTTAGGTAGGTTTTGAAGCATGGTATCTGATTTGTGCTGGTCCTGAACTGGTTTAAGCTTTTCCAAAACCAGCTCAGGACCATCTTAAACCAGCACATGACCATTTTAGGACCAGCACAAACCAGATACCATGCTTCAAAACCTACCTAATCAGCATTAAGATGGTTTTTTCAAGCGGGTGTGCAGGTTACTGTACGATGACATACCCACGACAATCCATTCTTTTTTATTTTATTTCAAAATACACTGACATGAACGTCAAGATGTAATGTTATATCAGATTATTGCTTTACATATTTAAACATGACTCGTGCGAGAAGTTTCACCTTTGAATCTTCCATTGTGCTCTTAGTTTCTTCTGCAGGGACTTGTATCCAGAGTTGACTGTAAAGAGCTCTCGTTTGGATGCGTTGAAAATGATCATATTTCGCTGTTCTTTGTCTATGCTGGTATGCAGGTCTGGATACATTATCTACACGTCAAACCCTGATGGTGATGAAGAGACTGTCAGTGATGCAAAATCCACGTTTCTTTTCTTCTGTCTGACTATTTCCCGCTAGATATAAAGACAATCGAATAAATGTTGTATTTGCTCATAACAACCTGAACTATAAATGGCAGTAGCAAACAATTAAACATCTTATATTTCACTGGTAAAGGTGGCTAAGCTAGCAAGCTAACGCTATCCGATAATACTCGAGGATCAGCTGTTTTCATCTGCTCAGAGAGCAACAGAACTCTTTTTAATGAGGTTTATGACGTAAATGCATCTAAACGAACAAACGTTACCGTTAAACTCACCATGTTTACGTGTGCCTGCTCTCGGTGCATTGTGGGTATTTTTTGACAACACAACCGTAACCAGGGGCGCTTCCTCCATGGCAACAGTCGAGTTTTTTATTAACACTTAATATACATAAATAATAATAATAAAAAACATAAACTAACTAAACGATTAAATTGTCTTACAGGGGTGTTCCATATCCAAAATATATCCAGTAATTAACAGTTTTAATGCACTTTTGACTTTGTGTTTAAATATTTCAGATAAAAAATTTGAAATATAAAATGCAACAAGACATGGAGCAACTTTAATGAATCTACATTTGTGTAAATAAAACTTGTAATCAACATAATAGGCTTGTTCGACTTGATGCGGCGCCGCCAAGATCCGACAGGCAGATGACATCAAAGTACCGCGAGAGCCATTCGAAAAACCATAGAATGTTTGGTTTCGAATCGCTCTCGCGGTACTTTGATGTCATCCGCCTGTCGGATCTTGCGGCGCCGCATCAAGTCGAACAAGCCTAATGTGTCCGCCCTTTTGGAACTGTCCACTGACGTCACTTACAGTTTGCCAAGGTACCAAAACGGCATAGGCTACTCTAAGACTGGACTACATTTATAATTGACCATATTGACCGTCAAGTAAAAGAAATATATATTTTACGTTTAACTTCGTTTTAATTTATGCTAAATTTCATGAATGCAAATATAGTCAAAGTAAACATTTGTTTCCTGAAAAAGTTATTAAAATTTATATGAAGACCTTTTTTGACTCAAATAATAAGAAAACCATTAAAACGTCTGTTACATGGGATTCTTTTAATATATTTGTGTGATGCTTAATCTACCACCTGGCTGTTTGCATGTGTTCTGCATATATTGTAGTTTTGACTGTAGGCCTACTTTGTCTAAGTCTATATTGTTCAATTGATTAAATAAATACAATTAAATCAAAAGATCGCGCATTGGCCCGGACGGGGGAGCTGAGTTTTTCGAAAAGCAGAATACATTTCTTAATGGTTTATCATCTGCGTGGAGTAGGCTACAAAGACGACGTTTTGGTGGTGGTTGTATGATGGCGGGAAAGCCACTAGATGGCAGCATGTTTAAACACCCAAGTTCATATATTTTAATTTACATGATAGGCCTATGTCAAAAATACGTTTTTTTTGTTTGTTTGGGAAATGACTTTTTTGTCATTAGCTTTTTTTGTGCTGCCTACCTTTCAGTGGAACGGAATGAATTTGGATGATTATCAGTGGCTGTCATAAAAATACATATAAGCCTAAGTCATATTGTATTGGTCTTCTGGCAAGACATAAACACTACTGGTCCAGAAGCACTTCCAATAATGTGAAGATGATGTTTGTCTAAAACAAAGTCTCAAAAGATGTCTGATTTATATTTTGACTCAGTTCTAAATGTTTTAATACATAGTTCATATTAATATTTAAAATAAAATACTTTTTTATGTATACATAGTCTTGTCATTCAGATATGCTAAGTTTAAATAAAGTGTTATATAGTTCTGAACTGTCATTTTATGTCATGGTTTAACAGGTAAAGATCTTGACCAGCTGCTTGTCTGACCCATGATGAAGGGTTACACCTGTGGGACAGAGATGACTCTTTTGTGTTCCAGCTCTCTGGTGGAGGGTCAAATTGCAGTGAAAGGCGAGAGCAGAGGAGATTTGTGTTGGAAAGATACTCCGAAAAGCATTTCCTCCATTCAGCCAAAACTAAAGCCCACAGAAAACAAGCTGCAAGGAAAGACTGCACCTAGCTATTATGATCACGAAAAACATTTTTCAAGTTTTTCAAAATGTTAAGGTTCATGGTATTTTATTTAGTACAATTTGATTTGTGGGCAAAAATGTGACTGTTGATGACCAGACAGATTCGACTTGCATTTAAATTAATTATTTTATTTTTAAACCTTGAGTTTTGAAAATAGTCAGCAAGAAATACATTTATATGAAAATAGTAAAAATACATGAAAATATTTTTATAGGGTCAACATTACCCCAAAATAATTCATTTTACTAAAATGTGCATATAACAGGAGTGTTAAAGTATTATATTCTGCATATCTGAAGTTATGCAGATCACTTCATATTTTCACCTGTATCTAATTTAACATTTTACTAACTTTGACCAAATTTTAAACTTTAGCTTTCTTATCTATACTGCAAAAACTTGGATGTCCCCTGTGTTAACTCATGATTTTACTCACGACAAAAAACTGGGGAATAAATGAAAGTACATGTCAGATGCAGGAGGTTAATGCTTTGACTTTTTATCACTTTAAACTGTCTTGATATATTTCACTTGATCACAAGACTGAGATCTATAGGTTACAGGAGAGAAGCCCTCTGTAAAGGCACACGACTGGGTATCTGTTGAGACTCCATTATTCATATTTACTAAAGTTACCAACATGTGAATCTTATAACGTTAGTTGACATCAGCATAAAGTGGATGAATATTTGGGCATTTAAACAGTGTTTTTTTCTTTAATAATATTTAGTTTTAGGAATAAATTATTTGTGTTACCAATCCATTTATTTAGTTAAAAAAGAAAGTCTGAAAATGTTTTTCATGTTTGTACACCGGTACACTGTACTGTACACTGGTATGAGCTGGTATTAATTTCTGACGCGCACCCAATGTTTTTTTCAGTGTACCATGCAGGATGGAGATTTGCAACCGCAAGGTTAACAAGAAACCTTTGTTAACCCCCAAAACATTGAAAGAATGGAGGGCCAGCAGAAAGAGAAAACAGGAGGAAAGAAGAGCAAAAAAAAACAAAAACAGGAAAAGGAAGACCTCATTCGTTCTTTTAAAGAAAATTTGCTGAAAATTAGCTCACATTACATTACATTACATGACATTAGCTCATATATTTAACTCAAATTTTAAAATAGTAAATTAAAATGACTTGTAAAGCCAAGTTAGATTTTTTTGCTTATAAATTATGGTATTTGATTATGATTACATTTGTAAATGATTAACTGTAATATACCTGCAGCTTTGCACTTTTAATTAATTTCAATTATTTTGATTAACATTAATATTTTGCCCATAATCTCTAAATTAAAGAACCTCACGATTACAGAGCAGAAGCCGGATTTAGGATAATGTGAATGAAAAAATCTAACAACATTCTTATATTCACAGTGATTTTACAAGCCTGCTCATGAGGTAACTGTAAATGCATCTATTCAATAAAGGTTTTAGTGTAACTCGACTTCTTGTGTATAACGTCATGAAGTTATATTTTATTTACAATAGAACACAGAAAACACATTAAGGCTCGGTTTCACAGACACGGCTTACCTTAAACCAGGATTATGTTTTAGTTGAATTAAGATATTTATGTCGCTTTAAATAAATTCCTTAGAAGAATAATCTACTGGTCTACATCTTGAGACAAAACAACAGCACGATTGTATTTGAAGATATTTCTGTTCAAGTTATATTGAGTTAAGACAGGTCACACATTCATTTTAGTCTGGGACTAGCCTTAAGCCTTGTCTGTGAAACCGGGCCTAAGTGTTTAAATTGAGAAAATGTACCGTTAAAAGCAATGTCATTTTGCAGCAACACATTTGAAAAAAATTGGGGCAGGTCCATTTTACCTGTGTATCATCCTCTTTTCTTTAAACATCAGTCTGTATATGTCTGGAAACTGAGGAGAGTTGCTGGAGTTTTGGGAGAGGACTTTTCTTTGCTGTTTCTTAATATTTATAATTGTTGAAACGTCTAGACTGCTTATTTTTGATGAACTCAACGTGCTTGTCTGGTTTAGTTCATGTAAACAAATGAATTCAACACGATTTTACAACAACATGAATCATTGATGTGTTTAAGTA
Source organism: Triplophysa rosa (assembly GCF_024868665.1). Taxonomy (NCBI): domain Eukaryota; kingdom Metazoa; phylum Chordata; class Actinopteri; order Cypriniformes; family Nemacheilidae; genus Triplophysa; species Triplophysa rosa. Next base: position 2,642,598 of record NC_079909.1, on the reverse strand, counting down.
GCAGTATTTCCAGTTCCAAGTTAAGTGCTATTTTATGTGTTTAAGTAATGAGAAAGACTTGTTAGTGTTTAATGTACAGTTATCTTGGGGATTTAAGAGAGTCGATAATACTTTTTTACCAGAATTTTACTGACCTGTTTTTTTAATAACACTTCCAGCCTTTTCGGAGACGTGTTGCTGCATCAAATTCAATGTCCTTTTTTTAAGATGGTACTTATCCTTAATTTCCACACGGATTGTCCCATACCTTTGTTATGCAATTTTGTTTTCAAACAAAATCAATTCTTGATTAATTGACATGTTCATGTGTTTTTTTACTGGCCCATGAGATATAACTGTACAGTTCTGTAGGGGGACAAAATCAACGGTGTTGAACAAAAACTTTCTTTTCTAAAACATGATACTGACATGGAAACATATTTAGATGTAGTGCTGTGCATAATTAGATTTTTAGACATTTATCCAAAGAGTCTTGTTTTAGCTGACATAACCCAAATGCTTTTATGTACATAAAAAGCATTTGAGAGTAACTAAACCGTTCATTTAGCAATAATCCCACCTGGATTTCGCAAGTTTAACTAGATGGAGACAGGTAAAGTGGCATTTTTGTATAAATTGAGAAAGAAACAACAATCTTCACTTGAGGACATTACTGCTTTTGGAAAGAGGTCAGATGAAACACTTCATATTCTTTGAAAGCTGTTGATACAGGTAGAACACATACAATAAAATTACCAAACAAAAAGGCAATTATGTGGAATTTTAAATTTGTACGTTTTATAGTACCAGTTTTACAAAGATCATAAACAAGCTATCAAACAAATTCTTAAAGGAATAGTTCACATAAAAATGAAAATTGTGTAATTTACGCAGACCATTTTTTCTAAACCAGTTTTATTGAACACGGATATTTTGAAAAATGTAGGAAACCAAGGAGTTCTGAGACAGGATTAACTACCATGCTTCGGTTACTGACAGAAACTAACCCTTAACTTGTGAATTTTTTGGTTGTAAGATATCCATTTATGCAAATATACCACAACACCTTAAAGTACTAATGATGCAAGAGAGAATTCAAGAACTGTTGAGTTAATGTCAATCAACAGTGATGTCCGAAAACAGTTCAAGATGTGATTAAATATACCAAAATATTTTTCAAGAAAGACAAAAGCAGCGAGATTGAAAACCCAATTAAATGTTTATTCAACTAAAACAGTGGAAAATATTCAAAAACCCATTTAAAAATGAGATCAATCCTGGACAAAGAAATCAGGCTGAAAGTGCAGTAATGTGTCACACTTTATAAAACCTCAAGTAACATCACTAAGACAATTCAAGATTAAGCAGAAGCACTAACAGAAAGCTCTCAGGTAAGGAAAAAATGACTATACAGTGAGGAAGCATTTGTAGCCAATCACTCAATCACATCTTAAACATGTGAACACATCATAGACAGCTGCTAATGTTGACACTTATCCAATCGAGTCTAGTAATGTCCTATCCTCCTCAAACCACACACTACAGCAACAAGCAATGGGTCTTTACAGACTCTCTGGGAGGTGTGGGGGGTCTGGTTCGAAATCGTTTTCATGCAATGATACAATCAGAAAGAGCATGGTAATCAATATTACATTGGGATGCAGCCTTTAAGCATTTGCTGAATGCTCACACGCCGTGAACGACCAATTTAACACTGAGCTGTGAATTACAAACCATTTTCTGGAATCGAAGACACCCTAGTCTTGCGAGGCAGACCTTGAACGTGACTTTGATCGTGAAGGGGACCGAGATGGGGAACGCTTGCCGGGTGACTCTGACTGATGACGATCCCCTTTAGGAGATGGCGAACGTGAAGTCGACTTTGCTCGCTCTCCATTACCATTCTCCCTTGGAGAGACGGAGCGGCTTCTGGACTTCTCCTTGGATCGGCTTCTGGAATCTCTCTCAGACTTTGCTTTTGAGCGGCTCTTGGATCGAGACTTGGATCGGCTCTTGGATCGAGACTTGGATCGGCTCTTGGATCGAGACTTGGATCGGCTCTTGGATCGGCTCTTGGATCGAGACTTGGATCGAGACTTGGATCGGCTCTTGGGAGCGTCGGACCGCGAGCGGGACTTGGGGCTAGCAGAACGGCTGCGTGACTTGGACTTTCTGGAGCGGGATTTCCCCGGGGACTTGGAGTGGGACTTTCTCCTTGATCTAGAACGGGACTTGCGGCCGGATCTGGAGCGAGAGCGGTTCTTGCTTCGGGACCTTGACCTGAAACAGAAGAACACCGTTAGATACGGCATACCAACTCACATTTTAACCCAAGCAAAAAAAAAAGAGCCATCTCACCGTGATCTGGACCTTGAGCGGCTTTGTGAACTCCTGCGGCTCCTGCTGCGAGAGCGGCGTCTGCTACGAGACCTGCATTTCGAAAAGGCTGTTAGAGAACTTCCAGACATCAGAAACAAGATTTACCACAAATAAATGTTCTCAACGCAGTGGCTCACCTTGACCTGCTCCCAGAGTAAGAACGACGACGTCTAGGCTTGTCCTCTACAAGACGAATCTTTCTCCCGTTGATATCGGTGCCATCCAACTTATCCAAGGCTCTCTTCATATCAGAGTAAGAGCGAAACTCAATGACTCCCTCATTTGTCCGTTCTTTGTGGGCATCAGCATAAGTCACCTCTCCAGCCTGACGCATAAAGTCCTTTGGAAAAAGGGGAAGCAATCTTTCACCTTGATGTCTAAAGTGTATAAAACTCCTATGAAATACAAATGATCCCAACAACATTCTGTAGCTCAAGAAAGTAGAGCCAATATGACTGCTTACACTAAGTTTGCACCAAACACACTTTGGGCCTTAAAAAGCAAAGACAATCCGTTTAGAGTAGTTTTCGTCGAGATTTACTTAAAAGAAAACACAAAAGGAAAATGTGTTACCTTGAGGTCCTGCCAACTACAGCGACTGGACAGGTTCTCCACTACGAGACGATACTCTGTGCGAACCGGAGGTCCATATTTGTCTCTTCCACTTCGGTTCCTGCTGCTGCTGCTGCTACTACTGCTGTTGTTGTAACCACTACTGCCTTCAGACAAAAGTCAAGAGACGGAAAACCATCAGTACAATATATACGAGGCGTTCCAAAGAGCGCACAGACCTCTTCAGACGTCAAACTGCTTAAGGCAAGTCAGAAAAATAATTAAATTTTAGTTTTTTCCTTCCCATCCTATCCCATTGACCCTATCCCTAACTCAACCCCCCCAAAAGAAAAGACCTCAGCACCACATAGTTCTAATAGGAACAGTTAGCTTGGCTTTATAAAACCAATTCTTGGCAAATCCGCCACCAATTTGTTTAATCGGTCCCTCTGAATGGGGTCAAAGGTCGCATTGCTGGTCTTCACTCGAAGGCACAAGAACAGCAATGCTGTGAAATGGAATACTGCTCCAGAGACACAAGAGGCAGTAATTTTAAAGATGGCGAACAGTGCCCTCGCCAAAACAAACAGAAGGAAATTTTTTATAAAAAAACATAACCAGGATTACTTACAGTAGATGCTGACACGTTACCTGTCTACTGACAGAACAGCGACAGCACACACACATAGCAAGGGAAGCCCATTGCTCTTTTTAATAAAGAAAAAGAAAAGGAAACTACCGGGCAGCTACATGAATTCGTTTAACCTGTCCAATATTTCGTTCAACATAAAAACCAATGGGTTTCCTCACCATCACCCTGGTCTATTGGCAAAAGGCAGCTGTCATCATGGCTTCCGGTTAGGTCAGCCAAGGGTCAAAGGGCAAAGGTCACACACACATTGTAAGGTGAAAGCCAAGGCCAAACGGGACAGGCAGTCATCTTAGCCTCAATGGACTCGGACTCAGCCCGCACCGGACTCTTTTAAATTGAAACATCAAGGACTTTTGTTAATGTTGAATTCAAATGTAAACACAAGTCTCATGGTCACACGTCATACTGTTTACATGCCAGTTGAGGCTTCAGGATGAGGCACATAACCAATCACTAAATCTAATGGCTAGAATAGATGCAGTCTGGCCCAAAAAGACAGAAAAAAAACACAGCCCACCATCTGACATGTAAACATCTACAGGTCAAGTCTCCCTAACTACTGAAGATTACAAACATACTGCACATTGTCATGAGCTTTTTTTTTTTTTAAATGGGCCAAAACTACAAAGCTAAGGCGTCTTATAAAAAGGAATCCCCATTTAAACGGGTCAGACAGTCAAGGACCACCTGCATTACATCTTGGATAACAAAATCCCTTCCTTCGATGCCTCGGGCGCTGCAGCTTTTAACAGAGAAGACGTGTTAGTCACTGGATGCGTGTGCCCTCGGTCTGTCCACTGCAAATAAGAGTTATTATACAGCACCATAATCTCCACCTGTAAAAAGAAAGTGCTCGAGAGAGTGATGAGTGTACTTACTGCGGCCACCTCCCCCATAACCTCCCCCACCATATCCTTCTCTGTCTCGGTCTCTATCTCGCCGGGGTCCCCTCGCGTGTTCCACGATCACACGCTCCCCGCACAGCTCTTTACCGTTCAACTCGTACACGGCATCATCTGCATCACGGGTGTCTTCGAACTCCACAAACCCGTACCTGAGGAAACAAAAGGTACATTTTAAGCACGAGCGATAAAGTAAATCACTGAAAAAAAAAAAGATAGAGAATAAACTTTAACATTGACATAAATGTGTATTTTCAAAGACAACCAATTACATGTCTGGAAATCAAAAAATAAAACAAAAATACTTTTGTCATTTTTGCATCGCTGTGTAAGTCACGAAGCAGCTTTACAACAGACGGTGAAGACATTGAATGTGCACTCCAGCGCCCCTATCGGCAACGCTGAGAACCGAACCGTACTTACCCTACAATAAATAAACGCTGACATTAGCAAGCATGTGAAATGCATTGCTTTGTGTGCACTCTGTCAGGCTCGAAAACTACATGGTGAGCATGAAACTGTAACAAACGTGCAAGAAACAAGGCGCTAACTTACACAAAACGCTTTTTGACGGGCGCCAATATAACAACTAAGTAAAATAAACAACTATAACGTTACTGGTGTGCAAATAGAAACATGGTCATTCTTAATTGATTATTTGTTTAGGCATCAACTAAAACAGCCTTATAGTTCTCTTTGTCGTATTTAACAGTTAAATACATTGAACACAAAACCCCTCCGCCATTTTGAGCACGCGGCAAGCACCGCTGCATGTAAATTACGACACATTGCATCTTCAACATATCACAGTAGCAGACAGAGAAGCGGAGTTTAACACGCTGAACGCATCACTGCAATGCACATGCAATGAAATAATTACAATTATGTCACGCACAAATGTAAACAGCATAGTGCGCGTTGATCTCGAGGCCGCTAACAGTTACGTTACCTACAAACTCACCCGTTCTTTAGATCGATCTCTAAAAGCTTCCCGTAGCCGCTGAAAAACCTCTGGATGTCCTTCTCCCTCACATGATAACTCAGTCTGCCCACGTACACGCGCGGCATGTTTAGTTTTTTGTGGGTAACGTTAATTGTAAAGCGTACGGACTCTCGTAGCTTTTAACGCTGTCGGTCTCCGAATGGCCACGGCGCGATTATAACAGCCACGTCGCCGACGTCACTTCCGGCGTGCTAAAGACTTCCTAAATCCTGACAGTTATTGCACGCACACAGAATGTGCGTGAAAATACACGAAATGCTACATAAAAACACAATGAACAAATACAAAACAATAGGAGCTAATTTCTTATTAGTTTACAAAATATAATTCTTCTAAATTTGAGAAAATTGAAAGAGATAAAGTGTCAAAATGCTTCTTAGCGTTTCATCTTTGGTGTCACAATTTAAAAGAATGTTGCAATTTTGTAAAAAGTGAGAAATTATGTGGTAAAAGAAGTGTGTGGCATTAAAATTAGTTAGATGTTTCAAACTAGCTACTAGTCATTCTGGGTTCATTTAATGTTTTAATAAAAATATATAGTACTGTATTCATGCCACCTGCACTTAATAAGTTATGTGTAACATGTAAGTAACAGAATAATAATGTTCAGATGCTGACAAAATGCGTCACACACAACACAACTGTTGGTAAATATTTATTAACAATCCTACTTGAAAGAAATCAGTCCAGAATATCTTAAATGAGCGTTTCATAAAACACAGAGCAAAGGAATTCTTAATTTAAAATACCAAATCACAGTCTTCAAATAAAAGTCATTACACCTTTACCTGTTAGTGCAAGGGACAAACAAGTACATAAGTGCTGTTCTTGTCATAATTATATGGCACTGCAGGCCAATGTGCAATACAGCCATGACCTCTGGGAACTCCAGCGGTCTTTGCCAGTATTAGTTCATTTTCAAACAACTTATACAATGACATTGTGCATTGTAACATGACATGTCTTGAATCACAAAACTATTATGAGACATCACAATTAGTCAATGCAATATTATTTAAATTGATTATATGTTAGGTCCTTCATAATTTACTTTGAGACACGGCCTTTACTCGCATTACACCTTCTTGAGCACAGGAAACTGCAAGCACGCCATCCTGTCTCCACATGCGGCCCTGAACGAAACCTCTGCTGCCTCCTAATGTGGAATAAAACAAGAAAGATCATGAGAACTAAATAGAACTAAATACATGGATCAGAATGTATGCCGGAATAGAAAAAAAAAACATGTGCTTACCTGCCCAGGGGCTCTCACATTCATACAGCATCCATTCATCTGCTCTGAACGTGCCGTGAAACCACATGGCGTGATCCAGAGAGGCTGAAAACTGAGCCCGGTACTTTGGGTAAGGTAACAACGCTGTGCCCAGCAAAAAATAGTCGGAAACATACGCTGCTACACAACAGTGCAGTTTCATGTCACCCTTTCCTAAAATACAAGACAATACAAAGTCAAAAAACAAGACAAATCTACAAAGTCAGGGTTGTTATACGAACATATTTGGTGCTGAATGCAGCGACTGACCAATCAGTATCAAGTATTTTTTCAATAAGTTAATTGTTTTACCAATATGTCCTCTCGCTCGTACCCAAAACAGTTTCTTTGGTTCCATGGCAGTGCGTCTGTAAAAATCAGGTGGATTGATGGGTTTGATCTCAATAGGAACTTCATCAGCCAGTATTTTATTTAGTCCCTGCCGTGCATTGTCTGCCAGATTTGGGTCACTGTAAAACAAAAAACAAAGCCGTGATTAACACACGATAGAAACAATCATTCAGACATTGTACAGTGAACACATCTGTGCTGCAGTGACACCTGAGGTATCGCTGAATAAGTTCCTCTATATTAAGCAGTGAATCGGGTGGGGGGACGGTGGGCATGATGAACTGATGCTCTAGTGGACTGGGCTGCAGCATGTGAAAGGACGCCTGACAGATCAGTATGGGCTGACCGTGCTGAATGGCTTTAACAGATCGCACGCAAAAACTTCGGCCATCGCGAGTCCTCTCCACCTGATACAGCACAGGCACCGATGGGTCTCCTGGAACAAAGTCAAGAAGCAACATTTACACGCCTATACACTGTATATGGTTTTAAGTGATTGTTGGACTGCTTTTACCTGCCCTAACAAAGTAACAGTGCAGTGAATGAGCATAGACATTTTCACTGACAGATTTGGCTGCAGCCACCAGAGCCTGTCCAACAATCTGGCCTCCGAAAAGACGTTTGGTGCGAGGAATCCAGTGATGGGTCCCTCTTTAACAAAAAATAATGCATACATCAAAGAGGTCTTAGAAAGAATGTCATTGTACAGTAAAGGTATCAAAGGTCCAGTGTTTTATATATGGGAAGATATTCCATGTAAACGTTGTTTAAACATTAGTTAAAAAGTAATGAAAATGGTTGTCTAGGATGGTAAAATGACCATTACATAAGAATTACAGGCATTATGATACACTACGTACACATGGAAATCTCGTGGGGCACATTAACAGACTGACATACATTTAAAAAACGAAACTCTTTACCTGTATAGGTCGGTGTCGAGTCTGTCTAAATTTAAGACACTCGTAACTAGTACACTTCTGAGGTCAGCTTCACCTGTAGACTCAAGTTGCCGCTTTTCAGTTTGCGTTTCTTTACCGCTGTCAGCCGCCATATTGAAAGACCAAGTGACTCTGAGAAGACCCCGCCCCGTTCAACCAGCTACGTTCGGAAGTGTGCACATTCCTGGGTCATGGCCCGCACTCTCAGGACCGCATTTCTGGGGACGCATTTCTAGGACCCTGCGACAACGGAAGTGACGAGTCGAGTGCATCCAGAATGGACGACAATCAGAGTGTACGGATGAGTATTAGGGCCAAGCAATAAAAAAATATATAAAACCGTTTTGAGATTAAAGTCATTATAATGCGAAATTAAACCCGCAGTTTTTCGGGGAAAAAAGTCGAAATTAAATGCTGAGAATAAACTCAATAAATTTCGAGAATAAAGTCGTGTTTCGAGAAAAAACTCGTTAAATTTCGAGAAAAAAAACTCGAAATAAAATGTCGACAATAAACTCACTATACTTTGAGAATAATGTCGTTGTGTTTCGAGAAGGAAAGCCTAAAGTATAGCTTGACTAAGTGATACAACTCTGCCATGTCCTGATTCAGTACTACGCAATGAACATGACTCTGATATAGGATAAACGTTTATTCTCGAAATTTAACGAGTTTTTTCTCGAAACACAACGACTTTTTTCTCGAAACACAACGACTTTATTCTCAAAGTATAGTCCTATGGGGTAGTTTGGGGTGCAGTGCCTTTAGTAACCACTAGAGTGTAGTGTTGTGCCGTGAATTATAACTGTATTTGCCATTTGTCCTGGTGAAGTCATACAAAGCTGTTGGTTGTTGAACTTGATGCATATATCTTAGTTTTCTACTTATCTAAACAATGTTTCAATAAATGTGATATCCTTTTCTAAAGATTCTGCTTTACTTTGTACCCGTCGTTCTCCTTAAGTGTATTCTCTTTAAACGCATCCTTATTAAGAGGTTTGCTACAGTATATTCGTTTAGCGAAACTGTAGCACGACTGGCAAGATTATGTTGATTTTGTGACTATGGGATGATTCTTAATTCTAGACCTAGTTTATCTCTCTTAGGATTCAATGAAGACATGCATGGATGTGGTTCATTTAAACATTTGTTTTGTGTCAGTTGTGATTTTAAATAAACACAATCTTAAATCTGCGTCCAGAGTCATCATTGTGTCTTCACTCTGTACTTGAAATGTGGTTGATGTAGTGATTGAAAAGGCTATACCATGATTCCTTGTTTATTTTATTTTTTTACTTATTATATTATGCTAGTTAGTCACAATAATTACTCAACATTCAGCTGTTAGCAAAAAGGTTGAATTGCATGAAATTTAGTATTTGGGTGTAATAAACCTTTTAAAAACTAAGTAATTAGTTTACTTAGGTGTTTCTAGAGGAAATCCTGCTTCCTGTTTCCTGCATCGCTGCCGGCAGCTTGTTTGTATCAGTGCGCTTACCACTTCGCTCTAATATTAGTGTATTTTATTATCATTAATTATTATTGTCGTTGCTAACTTATCCTGATATCTCAATAACCCTGTTCCTGTTATTTACTTGGAAGAGTCTAAACCAAATGTGATAGTTAACTTAACGCCGTTAGCATAGCAATAGCGTGTTAGCTTGCTTTCTGTTAACACTGTGGAATATCATCTTGCCTCTGGTTTGTCTTGTGTGCTAACTGTTTCTCTTTTTAAGCGAGTATACTACGATCCATCGAGCAACCTTGGTAAGTTGGAATTGCACTTCAAATCCGGTGAGTTATGGCTTCTATTCCTATTATTGTTACTTGCACCTCATGTCATATGTTTAGCTTAGCCTTCTCTGTCAGCTGCGAGGGCTTTATATGCGATAAATGCAGGGAAATAGTTAGGCTGACAGAGAAGATCTTAGAATTAGAGTCTCGCATCCAATCCTTATCTGAGGATAGTAAGAGTTTAACGACGATAGAAAACACTTTGGATGCGAGCAACATTAGCGCACACAGCTCGGTTCCGGTTGAAAATCCTCCGCAGCTGGGAAACTTCGTGACTGTGAGACGGCGTAGTCGCAGGACAAAACATCACTCGACCGTTCCGATTACAGTCTCGAACAGGTTTGCCCCGCTCAGTGACGCACCGGCTGAGAAACCTGCTGAAAGTGCCCTAGTTATCGGTGATTCTATTGTTCGGAACGTTAACATAGAGGCACCAGCCACCATAGTCCAATGTTTACCGGGAGCCAGAGCGCCTGACATCAAGTCAAATTTAAATGTGCTGGCTAAGGCTAATCGTAAATTCAGTAAGATTGTCATTCACGTCGGCACAAATGATGTTCGACTCCGTCAATCGGAGATCACAAAAGATAACATTAAAGAGGTGTGTGAGCTCGCAAGCATGATGTCAGACACTGTAATATTCTCTGGCCCCCTCACTGCTTATCGTGGTGATGAGATTTATAGCAGATTATCATCACTAAATGGCTGGTTGTCTGAGTGGTGCCTGCAGAATGATATAGTTTTTATAAATAACTGGAAGAGTTTTGAGGGCAGACCTGACCTGTTGAAACGAGATGGTCTCCATCCCTCCTGGGCTGGGACTTCCATCCTGTCTAGAAATATGGCAAAAAGTCTTAATGCTAATGCTAAAACTTGACTCGCTGGGGCCCAGGTCAGGGAGCAGACAGTATGGCTTAACCAACTGTCTGCTTGCCGTCTCACGTCGCAGAATACACAAAATGTACAACATGTAGTAATCCGTTCTCCCAAACATCACAAAATAGAGACTGTGTCTGTCCCCCGGATTAGCAAACATAAAATAATGCGTAAACCTCTTGAAAGTAATTTAATAAACGTTAAACAAACTAAACATGAACAAAATACAGATAATCAACTGTTACGACTCGGATTGCTAAATATTAGATCTCTCTCTAATAAAGCACTTTTTGTTAACGATATGATAACAGATCATAAAATAGACATGCTCTGTTTGACAGAAACATGGCTAAAACCAGATGATTATATTGCTTTAAATGAATCTGTCCCCCAAGATTATTATTATAAACACGAGCCTCGTCTAAAAGGCAGAGGGGGAGGTGTCGCAGCACTTTACAATAACTCTCTTAGCATTTCCCAGAAGTCGAACTCTAAATATAATTCTTTTGAAGTCATGGTTCTTCATGTTTCAACACCTAATACTAAAGATAAAACACTTTTTAAATTGATTCTAGCTATTGTATATAGGCCTCCAGGGCACCACACAGATTTTATTAAAGAATTTGGTGGGTTCTTATCAGAACTAGTACTGGCCGCAGATAGACTCCTTGTCGTTGGTGACTTTAACATCCACGTAGATAACGTTACAGATGCCTTAGGAATGGCTTTCAAAGACACTCTTAACTCCATGGGCATTAGTCAACATGTGTCAGGACCCACTCACCTTCGTAATCATACTTTAGATTTAATACTGTCTTACGGTATAAATGTGGACGACGTTAAAATCCTTCAGCAGAGTGAAGACATTTCGGATCATTATCTGGTATTATGTTTGCTTCACTGGCCTACGGCTGCAAATAAAACTCATTGTTACAAATATGGTAGAACAATAACTTCAACTACCAAAGATGCGTTTCTCGATAATCTGCCCGAATTGTCTCAAATCATGAGAAATAACGTTGAAGATCTTGACATTACCACTGAAAATTTTAATTCCACCTTCTCGGTAACGCTAGACAAAGTTGCTCCACTACGTTTAAAGAAGATTAAAAATGGCAGCCCCACACCGTGGTATAATGAACACACTCAGGCTCTAAAGAAAGCGGCCCGAAAAATGGAGCGCAACTTTAAGAAAACTAAATTAGAGGTATTTCGTACAGCATGGAAGGATAGTATTCGAAAATACAGGAAAGCCCTAATAACTTCTAGATCCGCCTACTTTTCATCACTAATAGAAGAAAACCAGCACAATCCTAGGTTTTTATTTAACACGGTGGCTAAATTAACAAAAAATAAATCGTCAGTGACTTCTGATCCTGTATATCAGCATAGCAGTGATGAATTTATGAACTACTTCACATATAAAATCCAAGATATTAGAGAAAAAATTATAACAATGCAATCAGAAGTGAAACCCGCTGAACAAACTAACTACAGCGCCCTTAAGGAGAAAATGCAATTATTTTATACCGTAGATCAAGATGAGCTGTCTAAAATTATTAGATCATCTAAATCAACAACATGCATACTAGACCCTATACCTACAAATCTACTGAAAGAGATGCTCCCAGAAATTATAGATCCTCTTCTTGGTATTATTAACTCATCTCTGACATTAGGACATGTGCCTAAAGCATATAAGGTGGCTGTTATAAGGCCCCTTGTCAAAAAACCCCAACTCGACCCTAGAGAACTAAGGAACTACAGGCCTATATCGAATCTACCTTTCATATCTAAAGTTCTGGAAAAAGTAGTTTCAACTCAATTATGCTCCTTCCTCCAAAGGAATGACATCAATGAAGAATTCCAGTCTGGATTTAGAGCATGTCACAGTACAGAGACTGCTTTGATCAGAGTTACAAATGATCTGCTATTGGCGTCTGACCGAGGTTGTATCTCGTTATTGGTGCTGCTAGACCTTAGTGCTGCATTCGATACCATTGACCACAGCACACTCCTACATAGACTCGAAAATTATGTCGGCATTAAGGGAATAGCTTTGAAATGGTTTAAATCTTATTTATCCGACCGTTTTCAATTTGTAGCAATAAACAATGAGGTGTCACGCAAATCGCAAGTCCAGTACGGTGTACCACAGGGCTCAGTCTTAGGGCCTCTGCTCTTCGCATTATACATGCTACCTCTAGGAGATATAATAAAGCGACACGGAGTTAGCTTTCACTGTTATGCTGATGATACTCAACTTTATATTTCCTCGAAGCCTCATGAAACACAGCAGTTCCATCGAATAATGGAATGCATAGTCGATATAAAAAACTGGATGAGTAACAACTTTTTATTACTGAACTCGGACAAAACGGAAGTGTTACTTATTGGACCGAAAACTGCTATAAGTAACAACCAAGAATACTGTTTAACTATTGACGGATGTTCCATAAAACCCTCGTCGTCAGCAAAGAATCTTGGCGTTCTATTCGATAGTAATCTGTCATTTGAGAGCCACGTCGCCAACACCTGTAAAATTGCGTTTTTCCATCTTAAGAATATATCTAAACTACGTCATATGCTGTCAATCTCAGATGCAGAGAAGTTAATTCATGCATTCATGACATCAAGACTAGATTACTGTAATGCACTGTTAGGTGGTTGCCCTGCAGGCTTATTACAAAAACTCCAATTGGTCCAAAACGCGGCAGCTCGAGTTCTTACACGTACAAAAAAGTATGAACATATTAGCCCGGTTCTGTCAACCTTGCACTGGTTACCTATAAAGCATCGCGTTAACTTTAAAATCTTGCTTATTACCTATAAAGCCTTACATGGTTTAGCTCCTCAGTACTTGAATGAACTCCTTTTGTATTACAGTCCTTCACGTGCATTACGCTCTCAGGCGTCCTGTCAGTTGGTAATACCTAGAATTTCAAAATCAAGTGCAGGTGGTAGATCCTTTTCCTATCTAGCGCCTAAACTTTGGAATAGTCTTCCCTGCACTGTCCGGGAGGCAGACACACTCTGTCAGTTTAAATCTAGACTAAAGACGCATCTTTTTAATCTTGCATACACTACTCTTCCATAATATAAATCTTCAGAGGGTTTAGGCTGCATTAGTTAGATCAACCGGAACCAAAAACACAACTGATGTACTTGTTGCATCAAAGAGTACAGAACAGTACTCTACTCTCAGCCAGTCTTGTCTCATTGTTCCAAGGTTACCACAGCGAGCAGGATGCAGTTCATGGCCTGACCTGATGGTAGAGCGGAGAATGGGAAGTGGGGACCTGACAAGAGCTGAGATGATAGAGCTGGATAAAGAAGGACGCGGTCTCTTGACATGTCTTCACCACAAAATTTCAAATGCTATTAGATTATTAATGATAATCTTAAACTATAATTTATTTTATTATTAAGTTTATTTATTTTATTTAGCCTTGTTGTGCAAGCTCTCTGGAGCTTGTGCAGAGGCAGCAGCTTTTGCCAGAGGGGAACTGGAATCCCCTGGTTGGGCCTGGGTTCTCCTGAGGTTTTTTTTCTCGATTAGAGTTTTGGGTTCCTCGCCACCGTTTGCATACTGTTTTTGCACTATCTGCCTGACCGGGGGGGCTGCTTTAGAATTTTAAAGTTTTACTTAATTAATATTGCATATAGGAATTTATTATCTGTTATATTTGACCTGTGCTTCTCTCTCCTTTATCCTAAATGTGTGCTCTCACTGAGCGTGTGTGTGTGTGCGTACTTGTCTGTGTACGTACGTGTGTGTGTGTGTGTGTGTGTGTGTGTGTGTGTGTGTGTGTCTCTGTGTGTTGGTGTGTGTGCGTGTTGTGTGTGTGGAGTGTTTTGTGTGTGGGTGTGTCTGTCTTCTGTGTTTTCAACCTTTTCTTGTTTTTGCAGGTACAACTTTGATTGTTTTGCTTGTAGTCAATGTGTCTCATGTGCAGCTGCTTTGTAACAATGAAAATTGTAAAAGCGCTATATAAATAAAGTTGAGTTGAGTTGAGTTAATTAGAATTGGGGGGATATACTGCCTTGGTTGCACTTTTTCGGTGATCAAAAACTAGGGTCCTTGGTATTACGGTTCTTTCCTAAGTCCGATTCGGTAGGTGGCGCTGTAAAAACCAATTAGGGTCCTAGAAGTGCAGCCCCAGAAGTGCGGTCCTGAGAGTGCAGCCTCCCATATTGCAGTCGGATAATATTGGAGTAGCCACTTGTCTAAAATGTGTAATCGGAGAACCACTATGAATCCAGCTGCTCATTACAAATACTCCTTGTATTTTAAGGAAGGAAGGAAGAAGGAAGAACTCCTTGTTCTTTATTATGGGTCCATTTGCTAAGTTTTACTTTGAGGTGTTCATTAATACATTAACTTACAAACATGCACTAACATGTAGTTAACCTGGGCAGTTTTAACACATGAATCCTCAAGACAGTATTACCTAAGGTTAGCCCTTTCATTGCCGTAGCCAGGGCTTGAAAATTAGTGAGGTCTGAGGTGTGGTGTCAATAATTATACCTAATATTACCAATAAATGCTATAAGTCATTCAACTTTAATAAATATAATGAATAATAAAGTTAACAAATGATTAACTTATTATTATGTTATAAACAGGGCTTGATGCTGTGGCTAGGACACCTGGGTCCGTATTCATGAAAAATCTTAGCGCAAAGAGTTGCTCCTAGTGACAAAATTCTAAGAAAATTCTTAGAAATGTGGGTGTTTCCCCTTAGAATTACAGAAAAGATCCTAAAGAAAAAAGTCATTCATAAAGCATCTTAGCCCTTAAAAGAGCTTTTAAGGTCCAAAATTTTAGGAGTAGCGAGGAGGACTTTTAAGAGACTTAAGAGTTTCTTTAGCAGCAGAGAAAATGGACGAAACACGAAAAGTGAGAAGAAATGTGTTGCAATGCATGACAATTTCCCTATTACTTTTAAGGTTTATCAGATTTTTAAAATTGTTTTTTGTGTATGTGTGTGTGTGTGTGTGTGTGTGTTCAACTTTTGATTATCTTGGTTTTGATTTTCTTGTATAGCTGCTTTGATGCAATGCAAATTGTAAAAGCGCTATAAAATAAAATTACATTGAATTGAATGACAGTGAGTTAACAACACATTAGATGTTTGTGACCAATCCTATTAGAGACACCGTTCTTGTCCACCATTGACTACCATAGTAGGAAAAATTGCTTTATAAATTTCTTTGTTCTGTTGAACACAAAATGAGATATTTTGAAGAATGTATTTTGGGGGACTTTTGACTACCATTGTCATTTTTCCTACTATGGTGTCATGGTTCTGCCTCTTCTTGTCATGTCTGTCTTGGTCTTATGGCAGAACCATGGCAGAGCCTCTTGTTTTGCGTGGAGAGAAAGATATTATTGTCAGTCATGACATACTATGCGTTCTCTTCGGTCTCGTCTTTGGCCCTGCCCCTCTCGTTTCCTTGTTTAGCTTTCCATTAGTGTTTCATTCCCCACACCTTCCTAGTGTTAATTATCGCCTTGTTAGTCTCCCTATATAATGCCCTTGTGACTATTGTCCTGTGCTTGTTCGTACTGCTTGTATCCTGATGGTTTGTTCCCTAAAGGATTTCTTGTCAAGTTCCTGTTTTCTGACCCGTGAGTTTTAGTCCAGTCTAGTTAGTGTCAACCCTTGTCATATGTTGTCTTAGTCTAGTGTATTTTAGTTAGTGTTCTTGTCTTGTCTGTGTACTCCCCTGTTTGTCGTTTTACCCCCTCGTGGGTTTTTGCTTTGTGTTTTGTTAAATATTATTTTTCTTAACCGTTTACTCGCTGCCTGCATCTGGGTTCTCTGTCCCTGACACTATGGTACTATGGAGCTATCCCTTTAACGGAAACTTGCACTTTGCGTTCATCTTGCCATTGCATATTTGATTTATTTATAAAATATGTGTTGAATTTGTTAGACCTGTCTTACTTTAATGTCATTGTCACTTTTCTCTCAAAATATTATGACTTTAAACTTGTATCTTATTTTTTTTTAAATGTGACCCTTATCCTCTTTCGCTTTGATCTACTCATCATTAATTCCATTGTTCACTTCATTTTAATTGCAGCATTCGAAATACAGTAACATACCTTACAATACCAGCTGAGGTATCACGACACCAAGTAGGCCTTTTATGATGTTGTCCCATGTTCATAATTAAAATCTACACAAAAAAATCTAAATTTCTTAAATACACATACCTAGATAAAAACATTTTTATGTACTATAGTAAATTGTTTTACCCTGTAATATGTTATAGTATTACCACAGTAAACATTTTGTAGTATTAATTGTAGCAGGTACTGTAAGAATTTCTTTGGCATGATTAAAAAAACTAGTGTCTAGGAATTTTAGTAGAGTTTATAGGCCTATAGTAAATACAAGTACACTAGAGCATTTTTCACGTGGGAACTAATTAAAATGTGCAACAAATTAAATGTATACAGTATTATATGAAGGGAAATATTAGGCTTGCTTTTAAATGTGAAACTGAAACGGCCAGTAGGTAGAGTCAGTGATTCGTTCACAACGGCCAGTATTGTGAAACTTGGCATCGCGATGTTACCGGTACACCGTGCAACTCTAAAGCTCTTGTTGGCTATTGATGTTAATAAAGTAATCTTTTCTAGTATATTTGATCTTTGTCTGCATATTTAATGCTTATCCCGGACCTACCGGCCAAAGGTGGTGGCAACATAAATATAAATATTACCCCTAATGGTTAAAGCTCACTAGAGCCCCCAAGTGGTGGCTTTTGTAGTATACGCAACATAAGATTATCCCCTCTGTATTAATTATGGCCCCAGTCTTGTGCCCACCAGAGGAAAAAAATCTCCCCCGTTATAGTATCGACACCTAATAGAAAACCACGAGGTTAATAAACACATAGGCTAATGTTCAATGTGTGTAATGTGCATGTCAAAAAAGACAAACCAGACCACACCACTGCGATCAATACGTTTTATTACACCAGATACTTGAGATAATCTACCCTTTTCATTTGATGGACCTCAGTGTGGGCTTTCCATCAACACGCTCGCGCGCTCACACACGCGCACCCGGGTTCTCCTCCTCCAGTGCGGCTGTATCTGTCCAGCTGAATTACACCCATCGCTGCCGTACGGACTCCGCTCATATATTTTAACAGGCAGATCGGTGTTTTATATTCTGTCCTCTCATCTCCATGGCCGCATCGGATGGTTTAGAGGATTGCATTGTGCATAGAGGAAGATCTCAAAGTGACCCGAGCATCCTCACCGACACTCTTGTCATTTATACGAACAGCACAGGTGAGTGACACTCTTATTTCCATATGTTTAGGGGAAATCATTGTAAAATCAACGCCATACTGTATTTAAGTGCGATTTTTACCGTATGACAACGTTTAGGGATAGACTGCGGTATGGATACGCGCAACAGCCTCTGTTATTCTAAAAATAAAATATATTGTAAAAGACCTGTAAAACAGCCGTTAGAAATGCAACACATATGTCGCTGATGATGTTGACGGTGGAGGAATATGAAATGCATCGGTGAGACATGCCTTTATCGTTTCGTTATGGAAAATGTGTTAAGTGTTGGTGCTGCTGTGACGCGCTGGGCTTCCCCGTGACTGATGAATGCTATGAGACGCGCATTTTGAAAAGCAGCATGTCCAGCATGATGACTTAATTCCAGCAAAAACATGAAATGTCTGACATGAAACGCACTGAGGGTGCACAGTTTCCGACGTGCTCAAAGACAGACAGTGTTTTCTGAACGTGCCCAGCAGCACATAGTGCTAATATGCATCTCTGTTTTACACTGACCTTATTTTTATTGAGTAATAGACTGCGATTCATCTAGAAGACGAGGGATGAGCATCATTACTTCAACTTCTAAAAAACACGACTCGTTGTGTCCATCACAAAGGCAGTCAGTTTGTTTCTCAGCTTTAATTGTTAAATGCTAATATATTTCATTGCACGTTGAGCTTGTGAAAGTCGACTTAGTTTAACTATTTACTCTAATGCACAGGTATATGAAGCCATACTTAGTTACACTATAAAAGTTTTTGCTGTAGTTATGCAGCTAGTTGCCAAAAACTTACTTTAGATTTATATTTATCTAATTTATTGGCAACAGTTTGTTCAAAGACGAATTCAAATTAAACATGAACAAGTCTTTATCTTTACAAAAAAAAACTATAAAATAACAGCCTCATGCAAAGCATTCTGGGAACCAGAGATCTTCATCATCCTTTTTCTGTTTTTTTTCTAATTTTGGTTCCCAGAATGCTTTGCACGATGCTCTTATTTTATTGTTTTTTTTCTGTAAAGATAAAGACTTGTTAATGTTTAATGTTCATTTATCTTTGAGCAAATGTTGCCAGTAAATTACACAAATTTAAATCTACAGTAAGCTACTGGCTGCCAGTAATAGTGTAATTTCTACATATTTTTTACAGTGTATGATTGTAATCGTGAATTACCAATAGTTAGAGCTGCTGACTTTGTCAAAACAGTCATTTACTTTGGTGTTATTTTCCATGCGAGTAAAGCAGATTACAGTAATTATTAGTGGAAACTCTCTCACCCTGGAAAGCTAATGTGGAATAAGAGATTGAAATGTGTTAAAAGCTCTTTGTTTGTACACAGACAGCTGGTGAACATTTGTCCTTGGATTCAGAGATGATGGCACTGTCCCGATAATGTACCAATGACACAAAATGTTTTGACTTACTTCGCTAAACTAACTGAGGCATGACTGGTAGAAACTTTGACGTGAAGTGGTCTAATGTACTGCATACTTCACTGTTCTGAAGTGCACAAAGCAAAGTCTAAAGTTATTTATGTCCTCTTGTCGACAAGAAATGTATATTTGCTATAGTAGTGTAAATGAAAGAGAATGATGGCTATAGGCTGCTGGATTGCAAACAAAATCCTAATAAAAGTACTTTTTCAATCTGAAAAGTTGTAATTGGCTGGCTTGTACGTGTTAAAGTGTAGAATGCATTGTAAATCGCATTAAAATAATAAATAATATTATAACCTTACTAACTTGTTAAAAACGACACACGGTGCATAGGTAACCGTTTAAATGACCCCTGTTAGTTGAGATGCTGAGAGCATCACTTGTCAGCACCGTTTTGCTGGTCTTCTCTTTGAGACCCTGCCAGCAGTTTATCTCTTGGTACACTTACATGTTCTCACCGTCTGAAAACATCCTGTGAAATCAGAAATTGTGGACGGTACAGTGCATGCAGTTTGCAAAGGTTCAAGGAGATTTCTTCCCCAGAAGACACATACAATGAGAGCAGGTCTAAATATGAACTGCATTCTGCATAAGATGATGCGTCACAGCACTGACTGTCATTGACTAGGCCTTTCTCTTGTGTTTTGCCGGTGAGACGGAACCCTTTCATCTCCGCAGCACACCCACCGCAGCTTTGATCTCTCCTCTTGAGCCTGTACTTAAGAAACAGAGCCAAAAACCATAGTTGCCAAGTCCGCTTATAATACGCGACCTTGGGCTTCTTTTTCTGTCAAGTCGTGTTAAAAAATCACTTGTTGCGGGTTGCGAGTTTTTGGGCTTATTTTAAAAAATATGGTTGCTTGTTCTGAACCTGACAAGCAACTTTGTTTCTTTACATCTATGGTCGCTGTTTTGTTCAATCCATTAACACTGTCTGCTCGAAGGTAGGCTTTTTGTACTACATGCGGCAGAGCATAACATCACAGCAGTGATGAATTTATGAACTACTTCACATATAAAATCCAAGATATTAGAGAAAAAATTATAACAATGCAATCAGAAGTGAAACCCGCTGAACAAACTAACTACAGCGCCCTTAAGGAGAAAATGCAATTATTTTATACCGTAGATCAAGATGAGCTGTCTAAAATTATTAGATCATCTAAATCAACAACATGCATACTAGACCCTATACCTACAAATCTACTGAAAGAGATGCTCCCAGAAATTATAGATCCTCTTCTTGGTATTATTAACTCATCTCTGACATTAGGACATGTGCCTAAAGCATATAAGGTGGCTGTTATAAGGCCCCTTGTCAAAAAACCCCAACTCGACCCTAGAGAACTAAGGAACTACAGGCCTATATCGAATCTACCTTTCATATCTAAAGTTCTGGAAAAAGTAGTTTCAACTCAATTATGCTCCTTCCTCCAAAGGAATGACATCAATGAAGAATTCCAGTCTGGATTTAGAGCATGTCACAGTACAGAGACTGCTTTGATCAGAGTTACAAATGATCTGCTATTGGCGTCTGACCGAGGTTGTATCTCGTTATTGGTGCTGCTAGACCTTAGTGCTGCATTCGATACCATTGACCACAGCACACTCCTACATAGACTCGAAAATTATGTCGGCATTAAGGGAATAGCTTTGAAATGGTTTAAATCTTATTTATCCGACCGTTTTCAATTTGTAGCAATAAACAATGAGGTGTCACGCAAATCGCAAGTCCAGTACGGTGTACCACAGGGCTCAGTCTTAGGGCCTCTGCTCTTCGCATTATACATGCTACCTCTAGGAGATATAATAAAGCGACACGGAGTTAGCTTTCACTGTTATGCTGATGATACTCAACTTTATATTTCCTCGAAGCCTCATGAAACACAGCAGTTCCATCGAATAATGGAATGCATAGTCGATATAAAAAACTGGATGAGTAACAACTTTTTATTACTGAACTCGGACAAAACGGAAGTGTTACTTATTGGACCGAAAACTGCTATAAGTAACAACCAAGAATACTGTTTAACTATTGACGGATGTTCCATAAAACCCTCGTCGTCAGCAAAGAATCTTGGCGTTCTATTCGATAGTAATCTGTCATTTGAGAGCCACGTCGCCAACACCTGTAAAATTGCGTTTTTCCATCTTAAGAATATATCTAAACTACGTCATATGCTGTCAATCTCAGATGCAGAGAAGTTAATTCATGCATTCATGACATCAAGACTAGATTACTGTAATGCACTGTTAGGTGGTTGCCCTGCAGGCTTATTACAAAAACTCCAATTGGTCCAAAACGCGGCAGCTCGAGTTCTTACACGTACAAAAAAGTATGAACATATTAGCCCGGTTCTGTCAACCTTGCACTGGTTACCTATAAAGCATCGCGTTAACTTTAAAATCTTGCTTATTACCTATAAAGCCTTACATGGTTTAGCTCCTCAGTACTTGAATGAACTCCTTTTGTATTACAGTCCTTCACGTGCATTACGCTCTCAGGCGTCCTGTCAGTTGGTAATACCTAGAATTTCAAAATCAAGTGCAGGTGGTAGATCCTTTTCCTATCTAGCGCCTAAACTTTGGAATAGTCTTCCCTGCACTGTCCGGGAGGCAGACACACTCTGTCAGTTTAAATCTAGACTAAAGACGCATCTTTTTAATCTTGCATACACTACTCTTCCATAATATAAATCTTCAGAGGGTTTAGGCTGCATTAGTTAGATCAACCGGAACCAAAAACACAACTGATGTACTTGTTGCATCAAAGAGTACAGAACAGTACTCTACTCTCAGCCAGTCTTGTCTCATTGTTCCAAGGTTACCACAGCGAGCAGGATGCAGTTCATGGCCTGACCTGATGGTAGAGCGGAGAATGGGAAGTGGGGACCTGACAAGAGCTGAGATGATAGAGCTGGATAAAGAAGGACGCGGTCTCTTGACATGTCTTCACCACAAAATTTCAAATGCTATTAGATTATTAATGATAATCTTAAACTATAATTTATTTTATTATTAAGTTTATTTATTTTATTTAGCCTTGTTGTGCAAGCTCTCTGGAGCTTGTGCAGAGGCAGCAGCTTTTGCCAGAGGGGAACTGGAATCCCCTGGTTGGGCCTGGGTTCTCCTGAGGTTTTTTTTCTCGATTAGAGTTTTGGGTTCCTCGCCACCGTTTGCATACTGTTTTTGCACTATCTGCCTGACCGGGGGGGCTGCTTTAGAATTTTAAAGTTTTACTTAATTAATATTGCATATAGGAATTTATTATCTGTTATATTTGACCTGTGCTTCTCTCTCCTTTATCCTAAATGTGTGCTCTCACTGAGCGTGTGTGTGTGTGCGTACTTGTCTGTGTACGTACGTGTGTGTGTGTGTGTGTGTGTGTGTGTGTGTGTCTGTGTGTGTTGGTGCGTGTGCGTGTTGTGTGTGTGGAGTGTTTTGTGTGTGGGTGTGTCTGTCTTCTGTGTTTTCAACCTTTTCTTGTTTTTGCAGGTACAACTTTGATTGTTTTGCTTGTAGTCAATGTGTCTCATGTGCAGCTGCTTTGTAACAATGAAAATTGTAAAAGCGCTATATAAATAAAGTTGAGTTGAGTTGAGTTAATTAGAATTGGGGGGATATACTGCCTTGGTTGCACTTTTTCGGTGATCAAAAACTAGGGTCCTTGGTATTACGGTTCTTTCCTAAGTCCGATTCGGTAGGTGGCGCTGTAAAAACCAATTAGGGTCCTAGAAGTGCAGCCCCAGAAGTGCGGTCCTGAGAGTGCAGCCTCCCATATTGCAGTCGGATAATATTGGAGTAGCCACTTGTCTAAAATGTGTAATCGGAGAACCACTATGAATCCAGCTGCTCATTACAAATACTCCTTGTATTTTAAGGAAGGAAGGAAGAAGGAAGAACTCCTTGTTCTTTATTATGGGTCCATTTGCTAAGTTTTACTTTGAGGTGTTCATTAATACATTAACTTACAAACATGCACTAACATGTAGTTAACCTGGGCAGTTTTAACACATGAATCCTCAAGACAGTATTACCTAAGGTTAGCCCTTTCATTGCCGTAGCCAGGGCTTGAAAATTAGTGAGGTCTGAGGTGTGGTGTCAATAATTATACCTAATATTACCAATAAATGCTATAAGTCATTCAACTTTAATAAATATAATGAATAATAAAGTTAACAAATGATTAACTTATTATTATGTTATAAACAGGGCTTGATGCTGTGGCTAGGACACCTGGGTCCGTATTCATGAAAAATCTTAGCGCAAAGAGTTGCTCCTAGTGACAAAATTCTAAGAAAATTCTTAGAAATGTGGGTGTTTCCCCTTAGAATTACAGAAAAGATCCTAAAGAAAAAAGTCATTCATAAAGCATCTTAGCCCTTAAAAGAGCTTTTAAGGTCCAAAATTTTAGGAGTAGCGAGGAGGACTTTTAAGAGACTTAAGAGTTTCTTTAGCAGCAGAGAAAATGGACGAAACACGAAAAGTGAGAAGAAATGTGTTGCAATGCATGACAATTTCCCTATTACTTTTAAGGTTTATCAGATTTTTAAAATTGTTTTTTGTGTATGTGTGTGTGTGTGTGTGTGTGTGTTCAACTTTTGATTATCTTGGTTTTGATTTTCTTGTATAGCTGCTTTGATGCAATGCAAATTGTAAAAGCGCTATAAAATAAAATTACATTGAATTGAATGACAGTGAGTTAACAACACATTAGATGTTTGTGACCAATCCTATTAGAGACACCGTTCTTGTCCACCATTGACTACCATAGTAGGAAAAATTGCTTTATAAATTTCTTTGTTCTGTTGAACACAAAATGAGATATTTTGAAGAATGTATTTTGGGGGACTTTTGACTACCATTGTCATTTTTCCTACTATGGTGTCATGGTTCTGCCTCTTCTTGTCATGTCTGTCTTGGTCTTATGGCAGAACCATGGCAGAGCCTCTTGTTTTGCGTGGAGAGAAAGATATTATTGTCAGTCATGACATACTATGCGTTCTCTTCGGTCTCGTCTTTGGCCCTGCCCCTCTCGTTTCCTTGTTTAGCTTTCCATTAGTGTTTCATTCCCCACACCTTCCTAGTGTTAATTATCGCCTTGTTAGTCTCCCTATATAATGCCCTTGTGACTATTGTCCTGTGCTTGTTCGTACTGCTTGTATCCTGATGGTTTGTTCCCTAAAGGATTTCTTGTCAAGTTCCTGTTTTCTGACCCGTGAGTTTTAGTCCAGTCTAGTTAGTGTCAACCCTTGTCATATGTTGTCTTAGTCTAGTGTATTTTAGTTAGTGTTCTTGTCTTGTCTGTGTACTCCCCTGTTTGTCGTTTTACCCCCTCGTGGGTTTTTGCTTTGTGTTTTGTTAAATATTATTTTTCTTAACCGTTTACTCGCTGCCTGCATCTGGGTTCTCTGTCCCTGACACTATGGTACTATGGAGCTATCCCTTTAACGGAAACTTGCACTTTGCGTTCATCTTGCCATTGCATATTTGATTTATTTATAAAATATGTGTTGAATTTGTTAGACCTGTCTTACTTTAATGTCATTGTCACTTTTCTCTCAAAATATTATGACTTTAAACTTGTATCTTATTTTTTTTTAAATGTGACCCTTATCCTCTTTCGCTTTGATCTACTCATCATTAATTCCATTGTTCACTTCATTTTAATTGCAGCATTCGAAATACAGTAACATACCTTACAATACCAGCTGAGGTATCACGACACCAAGTAGGCCTTTTATGATGTTGTCCCATGTTCATAATTAAAATCTACACAAAAAAATCTAAATTTCTTAAATACACATACCTAGATAAAAACATTTTTATGTACTATAGTAAATTGTTTTACCCTGTAATATGTTATAGTATTACCACAGTAAACATTTTGTAGTATTAATTGTAGCAGGTACTGTAAGAATTTCTTTGGCATGATTAAAAAAACTAGTGTCTAGGAATTTTAGTAGAGTTTATAGGCCTATAGTAAATACAAGTACACTAGAGCATTTTTCACGTGGGAACTAATTAAAATGTGCAACAAATTAAATGTATACAGTATTATATGAAGGGAAATATTAGGCTTGCTTTTAAATGTGAAACTGAAACGGCCAGTAGGTAGAGTCAGTGATTCGTTCACAACGGCCAGTATTGTGAAACTTGGCATCGCGATGTTACCGGTACACCGTGCAACTCTAAAGCTCTTGTTGGCTATTGATGTTAATAAAGTAATCTTTTCTAGTATATTTGATCTTTGTCTGCATATTTAATGCTTATCCCGGACCTACCGGCCAAAGGTGGTGGCAACATAAATATAAATATTACCCCTAATGGTTAAAGCTCACTAGAGCCCCCAAGTGGTGGCTTTTGTAGTATACGCAACATAAGATTATCCCCTCTGTATTAATTATGGCCCCAGTCTTGTGCCCACCAGAGGAAAAAAATCTCCCCCGTTATAGTATCGACACCTAATAGAAAACCACGAGGTTAATAAACACATAGGCTAATGTTCAATGTGTGTAATGTGCATGTCAAAAAAGACAAACCAGACCACACCACTGCGATCAATACGTTTTATTACACCAGATACTTGAGATAATCTACCCTTTTCATTTGATGGACCTCAGTGTGGGCTTTCCATCAACACGCTCGCGCGCTCACACACGCGCACCCGGGTTCTCCTCCTCCAGTGCGGCTGTATCTGTCCAGCTGAATTACACCCATCGCTGCCGTACGGACTCCGCTCATATATTTTAACAGGCAGATCGGTGTTTTATATTCTGTCCTCTCATCTCCATGGCCGCATCGGATGGTTTAGAGGATTGCATTGTGCATAGAGGAAGATCTCAAAGTGACCCGAGCATCCTCACCGACACTCTTGTCATTTATACGAACAGCACAGGTGAGTGACACTCTTATTTCCATATGTTTAGGGGAAATCATTGTAAAATCAACGCCATACTGTATTTAAGTGCGATTTTTACCGTATGACAACGTTTAGGGATAGACTGCGGTATGGATACGCGCAACAGCCTCTGTTATTCTAAAAATAAAATATATTGTAAAAGACCTGTAAAACAGCCGTTAGAAATGCAACACATATGTCGCTGATGATGTTGACGGTGGAGGAATATGAAATGCATCGGTGAGACATGCCTTTATCGTTTCGTTATGGAAAATGTGTTAAGTGTTGGTGCTGCTGTGACGCGCTGGGCTTCCCCGTGACTGATGAATGCTATGAGACGCGCATTTTGAAAAGCAGCATGTCCAGCATGATGACTTAATTCCAGCAAAAACATGAAATGTCTGACATGAAACGCACTGAGGGTGCACAGTTTCCGACGTGCTCAAAGACAGACAGTGTTTTCTGAACGTGCCCAGCAGCACATAGTGCTAATATGCATCTCTGTTTTACACTGACCTTATTTTTATTGAGTAATAGACTGCGATTCATCTAGAAGACGAGGGATGAGCATCATTACTTCAACTTCTAAAAAACACGACTCGTTGTGTCCATCACAAAGGCAGTCAGTTTGTTTCTCAGCTTTAATTGTTAAATGCTAATATATTTCATTGCACGTTGAGCTTGTGAAAGTCGACTTAGTTTAACTATTTACTCTAATGCACAGGTATATGAAGCCATACTTAGTTACACTATAAAAGTTTTTGCTGTAGTTATGCAGCTAGTTGCCAAAAACTTACTTTAGATTTATATTTATCTAATTTATTGGCAACAGTTTGTTCAAAGACGAATTCAAATTAAACATGAACAAGTCTTTATCTTTACAAAAAAAAACTATAAAATAACAGCCTCATGCAAAGCATTCTGGGAACCAGAGATCTTCATCATCCTTTTTCTGTTTTTTTTCTAATTTTGGTTCCCAGAATGCTTTGCACGATGCTCTTATTTTATTGTTTTTTTTCTGTAAAGATAAAGACTTGTTAATGTTTAATGTTCATTTATCTTTGAGCAAATGTTGCCAGTAAATTACACAAATTTAAATCTACAGTAAGCTACTGGCTGCCAGTAATAGTGTAATTTCTACATATTTTTTACAGTGTATGATTGTAATCGTGAATTACCAATAGTTAGAGCTGCTGACTTTGTCAAAACAGTCATTTACTTTGGTGTTATTTTCCATGCGAGTAAAGCAGATTACAGTAATTATTAGTGGAAACTCTCTCACCCTGGAAAGCTAATGTGGAATAAGAGATTGAAATGTGTTAAAAGCTCTTTGTTTGTACACAGACAGCTGGTGAACATTTGTCCTTGGATTCAGAGATGATGGCACTGTCCCGATAATGTACCAATGACACAAAATGTTTTGACTTACTTCGCTAAACTAACTGAGGCATGACTGGTAGAAACTTTGACGTGAAGTGGTCTAATGTACTGCATACTTCACTGTTCTGAAGTGCACAAAGCAAAGTCTAAAGTTATTTATGTCCTCTTGTCGACAAGAAATGTATATTTGCTATAGTAGTGTAAATGAAAGAGAATGATGGCTATAGGCTGCTGGATTGCAAACAAAATCCTAATAAAAGTACTTTTTCAATCTGAAAAGTTGTAATTGGCTGGCTTGTACGTGTTAAAGTGTAGAATGCATTGTAAATCGCATTAAAATAATAAATAATATTATAACCTTACTAACTTGTTAAAAACGACACACGGTGCATAGGTAACCGTTTAAATGACCCCTGTTAGTTGAGATGCTGAGAGCATCACTTGTCAGCACCGTTTTGCTGGTCTTCTCTTTGAGACCCTGCCAGCAGTTTATCTCTTGGTACACTTACATGTTCTCACCGTCTGAAAACATCCTGTGAAATCAGAAATTGTGGACGGTACAGTGCATGCAGTTTGCAAAGGTTCAAGGAGATTTCTTCCCCAGAAGACACATACAATGAGAGCAGGTCTAAATATGAACTGCATTCTGCATAAGATGATGCGTCACAGCACTGACTGTCATTGACTAGGCCTTTCTCTTGTGTTTTGCCGGTGAGACGGAACCCTTTCATCTCCGCAGCACACCCACCGCAGCTTGTGGATGTAGCTACTCTGTGAGAACTGTACTTAGTTACTTTACTTAAGTATCTTTTTGGCTACTTTGTAGTTGTACTGAGTATTAAAGATATTAGCAACTTTTACTCTCTACTTAACTACATTTTTGAACAAGTATATGTACTCTTTACTCCACTACATTTGTAATGACTAATGCAGTTACACATTACATTTTGCATGACACCTATCTTATAATTAATATGCCGATTTACAGGGTAATGAAGGTACTACAATCTTGTGGATTTTGCCCTAACTTACAAAAACTTGTCAACATGGCTTCTTTATATGAATATGAGTGCAGTATCAGGT
Source organism: Triplophysa rosa (assembly GCF_024868665.1). Taxonomy (NCBI): domain Eukaryota; kingdom Metazoa; phylum Chordata; class Actinopteri; order Cypriniformes; family Nemacheilidae; genus Triplophysa; species Triplophysa rosa. Next base: position 2,613,776 of record NC_079909.1, on the reverse strand, counting down.
AGATGTCAATCGCTGGCGGTTTACACAGGTTAGCCCTTACCCGCTATTTCTACAGTAATATATTGGCAACACTGTTGCCAGCTAGTTACTGTAGGTCACACATCTACAAAAGCTCTTATTTTTAAAACTAACTCTTCCTAAATGTGCTCTAAACATGTTTGCTCAAAATTTGACCATATGGTGGGACTATTGCCATGAAGTGATGTAAACCAGTAAAAAGAATGTATAGTATTTCAATTTTCAAAAGTGCTCTCACACTATATAGACAAAATATTAACCTATAGAATGAGTCGGACACAGAGAAATGAACAATCCACATATGAATCTCAACAATGGTGACAATCAACTGAACAGCTTCATGCTGCAATGCATGCTGGGTACATAGTACAAAACTCATTCATGATTGTTTGTCACCATTGATGAGGTTTGTATGTCAAGTGTCTAACTGTGTCTCAATTGCAAAGAAAGATTTTCTGACAGAGATCTTTCCATTATAACATGTGATCACTTTACCAAACATATCTTAATAAATCTTAAATGCTATATTATTATTATTTAATGATTGAATTCTTTCAGATGTATCTTCAGTTACTAAGCAAACATAAAGTTGCGGTTCCTGTAAAGTCCCTTTCAGTGTTATTGTATAAGTGTACATTTTAAAGCTACAAGAAAGTCAAAGAGTCCAACCAAAGCAAACACTGATCGCCATAATGGTGACTTAAAACACAATTGAACCACTATGAACTCGAGTTCAATCTCAATAAGATCTTACACAGATGACAGAAATAAAGTGAAAGTGGTGTCTGTAATATGTGAAGATGTTATTGATGTTTGTGTTTAATTCTCCTCTGGTGAAATCTTGACAGATTTATTGTGTTCATCTGTTATTTACACGTGTTCATCTAAGACTGTGTGACTTAAGTGCGTTAATATCTAAAGTTCTTCACGCCATTGCAGTAGTTTACTGTAAAACACCTACAGTAACTAGCAGGCAACAGTGTTGCCAATACAGTATATTACTGTAGAAATGGCAGGTAAGGGCTAACAGTGTATGTGAAATGAGGACATGACTGCAGCTGGCCATGAGGCCCAAACCAGCATGTCCAGTGCAAAAAGGCTTTGACTTTTTGATTTTACTTAACATTACTTTATTTATCCGTTATATTGAAGAGACCTTTTTGAAGGAGTTTGGTTTACTTATGAGCAGTTGAGCTTAAATGAGACTTGGGTGTTTGTAATAGACGTACAGTAGGTTATGATGTCGGCCATGATTTGTTGCAATTTTGAGGTGTTCAGTCTTATTATGATTTAAGAAAATAAATGCGATTGCTCTCCTCACGAAATCGACTGTTTCTAGTTTTTCCACTGACATGTCTCTTAAGTGTTGAGGACTAGTGCTGCTTTGAGCCTACATTCAGTAGAGTAAAATACTCAAGTACTGTTCAAATCAGATACTCGAAGACTTTTACTCAAGTCGTTTTGAAATTGGTGACTTGTAACTTGTAATGGAGTAATTTTCACTGCAAGGTATCTGTACTTTTACTTAAGTATGGTTTTCAGGTACTCTTTACACCTCTGCGNCGCAGCTTTGATCTCTCCTCTTGAGCCTGTACTTAAGAAACAGAGCCAAAAACCATAGTTGCCAAGTCCGCTTATAATACGCGACCTTGGGCTTCTTTTTCTGTCAAGTCGTGTTAAAAAATCACTTGTTGCGGGTTGCGAGTTTTTGGGCTTATTTTAAAAAATATGGTTGCTTGTTCTGAACCTGACAAGCAACTTTGTTTCTTTACATCTATGGTCGCTGTTTTGTTCAATCCATTAACACTGTCTGCTCGAAGGTAGGCTTTTTGTACTACATGCGGCAGAGCATAACATCACAATACTGCGAGAGCTATTTGAAAGCATACAGAGACGTCTACTGTCGAATCACTCTCGCGGTACTATGATGTCACGCGCCGATTGGTCAAACGGTCTAAGCACGTAAAACAACATAGAGAAGCCAAGAATGTTACAGTGGTCTCTTCACGTAATCATCGGCGCTCTTTGGGTAATCGGAGGTAAATATACTAAACAGATGAAATATTCACTTAAAGATAAAAAGCATTTTATAACCGGGTACATCATTAAACATGTTAAAAGTGTAGATCTGCGCGTTTGGCTACACAGCGTTATTCAAGCCTAAGCACGTGTGAATAGCGTAATTTGTCCTCAAACACACCGCCTCCTTTTTTCTACCAACTAAACTAAATGTATTACATCTGTCACGATTAGAATGAAATCTGAAAATGAACGAAACGTTCAGATCTGATCACGGTGCAGCAAAGGGGTAGGGAGGGATGACCCTATTTATTAGGCTATAAGGTAAACATCAAACATTTTAATGTATTAAATAAATGTATTGATCAATGCAGAATATAATTTTAAAAAGTATAAATCAAATGCATATAGTTCAGTTTTACTTTATTATAAATGTGTGGCTGTTACAGCTACGTTAAGTGGTCATTATATCTTCTCCTTTTTCCATCTCTCCAGGCCTATACTGCTCACATCAGAGATTTGCAATTAATTTTTGTAAAATAATTTATGTTTGTGTTTTTCAAACAGGGTAGTGTCAGTTTAAAATGACCCAGGCTCGTTCATTAATAATAAATAATTGATAATAAATTACATTGATGATCATGAATAATGTTGGGCTTGTTTGGGCTTGTTTTTGGAGCTGCAGTTGCTTATTTGTCTTGCAAAAGTTGGCAACACTGCCAAAAAACCTCATTCTGAAAAAAACATGTAGAGGACATGTATGGAGTTACCTAACTAGACAGAGCATCAGCTGTAACGTTACAGACATGAATGAACCAAACAGAAAAAGATGCAACTAGGGCTGAAACGATTCCTCGAGTAACTCGAGTTATTCGAATACAAAAAATCATCGAGGCAATTATTGTTGTCTCGAAGCCTTGTTTATTCCATTTAACTACAGTACACACGGAGCACTGCGTTTCCCCACGGACCGTTATTACTGACGCACAGCCCGCTAAACTCTATTCATGTTACAGAGCTCTCAAGTCTCACACATTCACCGCGAGACAGGCATTTTAGTCTGTTCACACGCTCACACGTATTTCTCATGCTGATAAATAAGTGATAGCTTATTGAAATGGCGAACTGCTATTTTACTTAGTTTTAGTCTATTTTGCGAGTGAAACTTGTTTTCCGCCTGCATTGAGTCCATAAAACTAGATTCTGACTAGTGGATGCCGAATCCTGTTATTTACACATTTCATCTGTCTGTTCTGCGTGTCTGAGTGAATGAACTGCACAGTTTAACGTGCTACACGCGTGATGCTCATGAATCTGTCTGCGTCTGCGCTTTATGAGGACATGAACTTCATCTCCAGAGTTGCTCTGAGAGTTTATTTCAGAACATTTTACTGAGTGAAGCTAACACACTAAAAAATAAGCGTCTTTCGACGACCTGCCAAAATAAAAGTCCGTGTAACTCGGTATTTTTATGTGGACAAATATATTACTTTTTAATAGTAAAAAAAGAAACTAAAACTAATTTAGATAAACTAGATGCATCATGCATAAGCTGAAGTTAGTTGTTTACCTTTGAAATTATTCTTTCTATTTTTATTAATGTTTCATATTTATACATTTGTATTAGGCCTATATTGCATTTTGAATGTAATATGGCAATGGAATGTACTAAATGGGTTTAGTTTTCACAGATATGAATGTATGCAATTTCAGCAATAAATATGTTAATTTTTCTAAAAAGGAAACAAATTAGTTGTTCATTTTAAAGATAGAGTGCGGGATGTTTTGTATGATCTATGAACAGAAATGCAATATAACATACAAAACTGTGTCTTTAGATGTGTATAAAAACCTTACGTAATGAAAAGTTATGTTTTTATTACCTTAGAATAAACCAGTTGTATCTACATAGGGAGCGGGCCTATCTACATGGAATTTGTTATGTTGCGCAGCCATGTTTTGTACAGTAAGCTCTAACGGACAAACAGCTCTACAGAGCGCGTTTCTTATATGTTGGTCTTCTTCGTGTGTTTTTTTAGACGCAGCTTGCGTCATCACTGAGTTACGCACAAAGTAGTAAGTCGTAGTACGGAGAGGAGGAGGAGTAGTCGTCGTCTAGCTGAAGCAATTGATTGTTCTGTCTTAGAAGTTTTGATAAAATGGAGGACCATGCGTATTGTGCACAAGAGCCGACAGAGCGTGAATCTCCGTCGTCAAAGAAGCGCAAACGTGATGCTGCCAGACGAATTAGAGACAAACGCCGGCAGAAATCCAGGATAAACATCGGTGCATCTATTACCAGATGGAAGGCACTGTTGAAAGACAAATGTTTTCAAGGCGACGCTGAAGTTGCCTGTTTTCTGCTAGACTGGTAAGATAATTCAACATTTTCAATGTTTCCACTTTTTCAATGTTTACCAAACAACTGTTTTGTTGAAACGGTAAAGGTCAGTTTATGGTTCTGCGTAGGACCTACGCCGTAACATACGGCGTAGCCTACGTACGTAGACGACGCCGTCGTGAACATTTATGGTTCTGCATTGAGAGTATGCGTCATACTGCAATTACACCGCCGAAACGCTAGTTGGCTCTTTGTGTTTTCATGGGTTTGCTCTTCTTCGCCGATGTTTTGTGTGTGTGTATGCTAGTGTTTGCAAACGACAATGGAAGCCAAACCGACGTTAGAGGAAATCTCTCTCCAAGAATTCGCCGCCATCTGACAGTCTTTATAGTCCGCTGAAGAGGAGTCATACAGATGCGTGTATTTCCGAACCTCTTCAATTAGACGCTCAGTAACTTGGTCGATGTCGATGCTCACCATGTTGTTCTTTTGTGGACTCTGAACTTGCCGGAAGAAGACACCAGAGAAGAAGATGCCGGAAATGCGTAGAAGGAAGTACGATGCTGCCAAACCGACCAATCACAGCGCTTGCGGTCCGCGTAGGGTCCGCGTTGTTACATTTTTGGAGAGGTGCGCGTCAGGCTACGGCGTAGGGTATGCACAGGGTACGCGGCTCTGCGTAGGCTACGCCGTAGGTTACGGCGTAGGTCCTACGCAAAACCATAAACTGACCTTAACGTTAGCATTTTATACAAATGGCCATATAACCTCCGAATAATAATGTTTTTCCGTCCCTGCGGTACATACTCCGGTTGTTCCTGACGTTACAAAGGAGGAGACAAACGTCTACTAACTTACACCTAACTGCCTATGTCGCTGTCAGATCAAACGCTTTGAACAGCGTTGCTATTTACGATTAGCTAACTTTAGTTACTTCACTACTCTCAGCGTGTATTAGATAGCACGCAAGAAATATATCTAATTATAGAATTGTAACAGTAACTTTTGCAATAGAATACATGTTAAATGATTAATTACGTTAATATATTGCCTTACCTGCTTGTATCACTGCTATCCGCTGTCTCAGTAGACGACATATTTTTTTACTGTTGCGGCCACCGTCGTAATTCGAAAGGGAGGGGTGGGCAAATGACTCAGAGATTCGTTGCAAAACTATATTACAACGCTAGTGGCCGCTGATTTTCAAGAACTGCGCCTTTAAGAGACCTGTCTTATCTTCTCTTGTATATTTAGTATTGCTCTTTAATAAAAAAGCCTACTTATTATCCGAATACCAGATTAATCGATGGAAAATCAGTAAAATACTTGATTACTAAATAAATCTATAGCTACAGCCCTAGATGCAATGCAGAATGCTTAAACATTACAGACTGTGTTTTTCCATTGAGCTTGAAGAGGACTGCGAAAATGTTTTCAATAAAGAGTATTTTATTTCTAGGCTTTTAATGATATAGAACAGTGAAGGCAGACAGTAAAATATGAGGTGAAAGACAATAAGGTTTCTAAAGATATATTTAATGGAGAAGTCGGTTTTCACCTTAAGCCAAACACAGTATGTAATTGTAATATTTAGTATATTCAAGCTTAAATCTGATGATGTGATGAGTGAAGTTTATGTTTAAAACTAGACTAAACGATTTGCTAATGGGGTAAGAAAACAAACCTAATTGAATACATATTCTCTTAATTTAATCAAGTTAATTTTCGTTGGCTTATGATGGTTTTTACTGCGAAACATGTAAAAATCCTGAATCAGAAAAGGTTTTCTTCTGCACAGCCCACACTGACTGATCATTGACCTGTTCGCCGCACTGTTAGTTCTCTTAAACATTCAGCACCGCTGACTGTAGAGGTGAATATTTAGAGCCCTTCTTCCACACTGTGGTGGGCACCAACAAGCCGTTGAAGGGTCTTCAGTTGTATTTCTGTTATGTACTCGACTGAATGTGGAGCCTGACTCATCCTCTGTTCTCTCAGGTTGGTGGAGCAACACTTTGTGCAGTCCATGAGCTGTAATTCACTTGCCTCACACGTAATGGATTCTCTGAACAGGCTCATATTGTAATGATTTCTGTATATGCTGTTCTATTCAGCACACGTCTAGACATAAATGGAGATACAGTATAGTGGTTAAACTCAGCTAACTGGAATACCTGAGGTAACTGTTTTGATGGTCTCTCTAGTTAATGGTGTTTAATAAGGCATGGCAATTGCTTCTGCTTATCGGGTTATTCTTTAAGGTCTTTGCACATACAGTCTGAAATTTTCGTATGCGTTTTTTCGTATTTGCCTCTCCTTTGTACGGTGTCTCTGAATTGTTATAAAAGGCCACTCAAAATGCTTGCTACGGATGCGAAAATGCAGAAAATTGAACCCGGTCCGAATTTTTTTATGACGGACGAAAATATCGGAGGCAGTGTGTAAATGTGATTGACACAACATGAGGTCGTATTTATTTTTTAACGTGCAGAAATTTCTGACGCATATTTCGGACTCAATGTGCCTAATGCCTAATGGTTAGAGAGTCGGACTCGTGACCAGAAGGTTGCCGGTTCGATTCCCAGGGCCAGCAGGTAACGACTGAGGTGCCCTTGAGCAAGGCACCTTATCCCTACTTGCTACCCGGGCGCTGCAGTGATAGCTGCCCACTGCTCCGGGTGTACATGTGTTCACCACTTGCTGTGCGTGTGTTCACTACTCTCTGGATGGGTTAAATGCAGAGGTCACATTTCGGCTATGGGTCACCATATCTGACTAATAGGTCACTTTCACTTAACAATTGCAGGTTGCAGAAACAAACATTTGTGACTTTCTGATGGCTCTAATGGCCCCACACAGTTGCAAACTAACCGCACATAATTTGTATCATACATTGTTTCACAGATTTATATTTTCTTTGATTATTACATGCATAGAATTTTTATTGAACCGTTTTAAAAATGTCCACATGACAAATTGGGTAGCTCATTCGTTAACCCCTCCCCTTCAACTGTCAATCAACTCTGAATTTCATTTCTAACTGAAATGCCCACTTTTATGAATGTTCGGCCACCGAAAATGTTCGGCCGAATATAGCAAAAAACGCAAGTTCGGTGTTCGGCCGAATGTGTGAAGTGGCCGAATAAATTTTACCGAACATGACTCGTGATACGATCAAGCAGCAACTAGCGCAGAGAGAGAGAGAGAGAGAGAGAGAGAGAGAGAGAGAGAGAGAGCGAGAGAGAGAGAGAGAGAGCGAGAGAGAGAGAGAGAGACACACACGCGTGCGCTTTATTACTGCCGCAAACATTTTGGCAGTGCGTGTATGTGTGTGCATGCGCGTGGGAAGGGTAAACCCTACGGTATGGGGACAAAATGTCCCCACAAAGATGGCAATATCCAAAATCCTTGTCCTTGTGGGGACATTTTTTTGTCCCCATGAGGAAACAAGCTTATAAATCATACAAAATTAACTTTTTTGAAAATCTAAAAGAGCAGACAGTTGTGTGTGATTGTTAGGGTTAGGGGTAGGGAATATGATATACAGTTTGTACAGTATAAAAACCATTGCGTCTGTGGAATGTCCCCATAAAACATGGAAACCCAACATGTGTGTGCGTGTGGAGCATTTTAAAGTGTCAGAGAAAGACACAGCACGGGACTTGCCGCATGGAAGTAAATTTCCGAATGAAAGTGTCTTTACCGGTCGGTAACTTTACTTCAGACGGAGGCGGGCTGTCTGACAGTAGCCCCGCCGCTCGCGACGTCCTTTGACATCATACAGTGGTCGCGTGCACACAGTTCCCTGTACTAAACAACTTGTCAAAGTATGTTCTGTGCATCCCGGCCACGAGTGCACCTTCTGAGAGAACAGTCAGCTTTTGTGGGCGGAGTTTGGAGGAGAGACGTGAACTGACATGGTTGTCAGTCAGCATCAGTCAGAATTGCTTGCATTGGATGTTTTTTTTCTCAAATCATTTTGCAATGTAGCCTATAATAATCCAACAGTTTTAGTTTATTCGTGTTTTTAGCTTATAGGCCTAATGTGGAATGACACTTTTTAATGAAGTGTTTTGTTGTAGGGGTACAGAGTAACTTACATTACATTCTTTTAGCAGTCAGTTATAATTAATATAGGCTATTCATGAAGGGAGAGGGCTCAATTTTTTGTTTGAATTTACTTTGTTTTGCTCAATTTTATATTAAGTTGTATTGTATTGTATTGAAAAACAAGACAAATTATGAAAAGCACATTTTGACTATTCAGTTTGTGCAATAGTGAAAAAAAATGGCTTAATAAATAGAAGAAATACAAAAAACCATGTTCGGTGGTCGGTATTATTCGTCCTTCGGCCAAGTGTTTCACATCATGTTCGGCTTCGGCCAAGAATTTTCGTTTCGGTGCATCCCTAACTTTTTATAGATCCTACCAATCTGCAGTGAAAAGCACAATTGGGGAATAAGAGACCTTGGAATGGTGCGACTAGCCAATCAGAATCAAGTATTCCAGAGTGCTGCATCATTTTATATCATTCTTCTTTTTTTTAAACCATAGCACTTATCTATCAATGTCCCGGCAACTAGGACTCCCTGGTAGAAGATATATTGTATCTCAATGGGACCTTCCTGGTTTAAATAAATAAATAAAAGTAGAGCACCCTAGAATCCACATAGTATTACTCCAGCAACAACATTGTGGTGGTGACTTTGGTATGGACAGCCAACATTTTTCTTTTACTGTATACTGATGTGAGACCAGTATATCCACATTTGAAGTGTCTTAATGAGTAAAGTTTAAAGTTATGGAGTTTTCCATGCTGACCGTGTTGCTCCAGGATGTCGTGATCTAGATTAGCTATCTCCTATAATCCTCAGGAACCCATTCGATCATTTTCAGTCAAAACAAAAAAGATTTCCCCACTCTTTACCCATAGTTCTGTCTTGAAATGATCCACTAATTTTAGGACTGTTGGTTCGAGTTGGAATAAAGATAAGAATATCACCCTACAGTCTGAATCATTTGTATTCATGTTTAATTAATAAGACGGCTATATTAAGCCATTGTATGATTCTGGTGAATATATGGGGAAGTGATTAATTCAGAGCATGTGAAGAATGAGCTCTTCAAAGAGAACAGTAACCACGCTGTATGCACTTCACTAGTCTAGTGTGTCTGTTAAGGCAAAAGTATAGTCCGTCCGTCCGCGCGCCCCTGCGGTCGTCCGCACACCCCATCTGCGTGGTCTCCAAAAATGGGATGCACGCGGCATGTATAAGAGCGCATGTGCGAAAAAATGTTGAATCAGCCGAGTCCACTCGGTGATGTACTGCGCATGTGTCGAACTCGTCTCTTCGCGCTTATCCGCGCTTGAGTATGCTCAAGAAGCTGTGCGGACACGGACACGGAAAGTCAAGTATACCCGGCACTTTACAGGACAGCTCAATTTCCTTTAAACAATCAGTCCAGATCTGTGTGAATAATTCTGCTGAAATCCTGTGGGGTTTCTGTACAGTTCTTCACAGATCTCATGTGGGCTTGCTCATTTAGTGTTTGTTTTTTAAGATTTTTTTCTGCCACAAAGTTGCGTACATGCCTATTTGGATTTTGTAGTCAGTTTTGGGATGAATGTAAACTGTTGTGAAAAGTTCAGGCCAGGGTAATAGCGCCCTCTAAATGGTCTGACTTCTTTTTGGTGCCTTTCTAATGTACATTTTTTAAACCCTTAAAGCGAAGCTATCATGCTATGTCATGCATTCTGACTTCTTTACACTGTTAAACGTGCTGGCTTCTCATGCATGGTCAACTTGTTAAAAAACGAGTTGGACGATTGACGTAGTATTTCTGTACTCGATACACTCCCCCAGCATTCCAAATTATTTCGGAGTCTTTCGTCAAAGATCCTATTCCTTTTATTGGCCAAAAGCACGGAAGCGAGCGAGCGAGACCTGCTTACCATCAAGATTATCTGCGCTGCGTCAAGATGGTCTGCACTGCAGCTCGTTACTCTTGCGATAGTGAAGTTTAGGTGTGTCTGTTTGTTCAAGGCATTTCTGTGATGGATGTTATATAAACGGTAGATATAACGCTGGATTTGGAGATGGTTTGAAACTGATAGATGGAGCGGTCCCAGTGCTAAAAGATGCCGGACATGAACTGCATGCGGTAAGTGAAACTAAAGCCCTATTCGCACGGGATTACAGTAGTATTATCTCGAGACCTCTGGTCATTTGTAATAATTGCAGAGATTGTCTGTGATCATGTAGCGCATATTCGCACGGGATAAGTGAAGCCTGTGATTTTACTCAAATTTACTGATGTCAGGGTTCTGGTAGACGGAGAGCACACCACGGAGGTAGATAAGAAAAAGGAGTTTATTTCAAAAAACAGGTAAGTATCCAAAAACAGGTACTTATCCAAAAACAGGTAAGTATCCAAAAACAGGTAAGTATCCCAAAACAGGTATGTATCCCAAAACAGGTATGTATCCCAAAACAGGTATGTATCCCAAAACAGGTATGTATCCCAAAACAGGTAAGTATCCCAAAACAGGTAAGTATCCAAAAACAGGCAAATATCCAAAAACAGGCAAATATCCAAAAACAGGTAAATATCCAAAAACAGGTAAATATCCAAAAACAGGTAAGTCTTTCAAAAACAGGTAGGTGTACTTATCGGGGTTGAGAATTGCTTTGAAGACAACAAGACTGAACAAGGAAGAACAAAAAGGTGCAAACTTAAATAGAGTCCTGATGATGTGATGCAGGTGTGGACTAATCAAAAATGGTGGGTGTGTGGTGCATGCTGGGAAATTGATTTAAAAACTCTGGGGAGAGGGAACGGGTGAAGCGAGCTGGCGGTGACGACATGGGGGGCGTGGCCGGTGGTGCTGAAACCGTTACAGTACCCCCTCCTCCATGGTCCGCTCCAGCGGACCTACCAGGGTGACGGGGTCGACCTCGAAGTCGAGGACCCGGACGTTCAGGATGGGTTTGGTGGAACTCTCGTAGGAGTGCTTGGTCTAGAATGTCAATCCGTGGTACCCAGGATTGTTCTTCAGGTCCGTAGCCCTCCCAGTTGATTAGGTACTCGAGGTGACCTCCCCGTCTCCTGGAGTCCATGATCTCCTCTACCCTGAAGATCTGTTGGGCGGCGTCCAGAGGTGGTGGAGGAGGAGGCAGATCTGTTGTTACAGCAGGGTCTGTAGAGGAAACAGAAACAGGAGTAATAAAGGGTTTGAGAAGGGAAACGTGAAAGGAGGGGGAGATCCGGTAGTGTTTGGGCAGCTGGAGGCGGAAGGTGACGGGATTGATCTGTCGAGTGATGAGGAATGGTCCGATGTATTTGGGACTCAGCTTCCGGCAGGGTTGTCGCAGGCGTAAGTCCCTTGTGGACAACCAGACCCGTTGTCCTGGAGCATACTGGGGGTTTTGGGATCTTCGGGCGTCCGCATGGAGCTTCTGCCTGCGGATAGCCTGCTGGAGGTGGTGGTGAGCTGAGTCCCAGACCCTCTCGCTCTCCCGAAACCAGTGATCGACAGCTGGCACCGATGAGGGTTCTACAGACCAGGGGAACAGAGGAGGTTGATATCCTAGGATATACTGAAACGGGGTGAGACCGGTTGAGGTCTGTCGAAGGGAGTTTTGGGCGTACTCTGCCCAGGGTAGGAAACGGTGCCAGCTGTGTTGGTGAGTATGGCAGTATGATCTCAGGTACCTCCCGATGTCCTGTATCTTCCGCTCAGCCTGGCCGTTCGCCTGAGGGTGATATCCGGAGGTCAAGCTCACCGAGATGTTCAGTATTCCTAAGAAGGCCTTCCAGACCCGGGAGATGAATTGGGGACCCCTGTCTGACACAACGTCTTCAGGAAGCCCGTAATTGCGAAACACATTGGTAAACAGGGCCTCAGCCGTCTCTAGTGCAGTGGGGAGTGAGGGGAATCAACTTGCATGCCTTGGAGAACCTATCCACTGCCACCAGGATACAGGTGAATGTGTCAGACAGGGGCAGGTCGGTGATAAAGTCCACTGCGAGGTGAGACCACGGTCGTTGGGTTATGGGCAATGGGAGTAGTTTTCCCTCCGGCAGGCGACGTGGTGTCTTTGCTATGGCGCAGACTGAGTATCCTTTGACGAATCGGGCGATGTCCTGAGTCATCCCAGGCCACCAGTATCGGGCGGAGATGAGCGAGAGGGTGCGCTGCCTGCCTGGGTGTCCTGATCCCGGAACAGAATGAGCAGAGTCCACGAGGGTAGTGCGGAGCTCGGATGGCACAAAGATCCTACCCTCGGGACCTCCCGGCGGAGTAGGTTGTTGGAGTTCAGCGATGTCCCGGTCGAGGGCCCACTGGATGGGGCAGACGAACAGGGCTGGAGGAAGCACTGGTTCAGGTTCGGTTAAATCTGGGGTGACGTAGTGTTGTCTGGAGAGAGCATCAGCTTTGCCATTTTGCGATCCAGTTCGGTAAGTCACTTTGAAGTCGAACCGTGAGAAGAAGAGTGCCCAACGGGCCTGACGAGAATTCAGCCTCCGGGCCTCTTTGAGGTACTAGTTCGCGCCCTCCAGCCAGTGTCGCCATTCTTCCAGAGCCAGTTTGATGGCTAGGAGCTCTTTATTCCCGATGTCGTAGTTTAACTCCGCCGGGGATAGCTTGCGGGAGAAGTAGGCACATGGATGAAGTCTAGGAGGCTTCCCCTGCCGCTGAGAGAGCACCTCTCCTACCCCGGTCGAAGAGGCATCCACTTCCACGAGAAAAGGCAGGTCTGGATCGGGTAGACGTAGGGTAGGAGCAGTACAGAAGGCTTGCTTCATCTGGTCAAAAGCTTTGAGAGCTTCGGGATTCCAGGACAGGGATTTCGAGCCTTTTCCAGTCATGGCGGTGAGGTGAGCTGCAATAGAGCTGAATCCAGCGATGAAGCGTCGGTAGAAATTATCAAATCCTAAAAACCGCTGCAACTCCCTCACCGTATGGGGTTGTGACCAGTTCTGGACCGCCTCCACCTTCCCCTGATCCATGGTAACTTGGTTGAAAGAGATGATATAACCCAGAAATTGTATGGTGGATTGGTGGAACTGGCATTTCTCGAGTTTCAGGTATAGCTTATGTTGGCGTAGGCGTTGGAGGACGATGGAGACATGGGTAACGTGAGCGGGTCGAGAGCGGGAGTAAATAAGAATATCGTCGAGGTAAATTATAACGAATTTCCCCAGCAGGTCCCGGAAGATCTCATTCATGAAGCTCTGGAACACTGCTGGGGCGTTCACCAGGCCGAAGGGCATGACCTTATATTCGTAATGACCGGTGGGAGTCACAAAGGCCGTCTTCCATTCGTCACCTGGGTGAATCCGAATCAGGTTGTAGGCGCTTCTTAGATCCAGCTTGGTGAACAGTGTGGCATGGCGTAACTGTTCCAGGGCGGCAGGTATCAGGGGAAGAGGATAGGCGAAGCGCTTGGTATGACGATTGAGATCCCGCTAGTCTATGCAGGGACGAAGACCTCCATCCTTTTTCCCTACGAAGAAGAAGCTTGACGCGGCAGGGGAGACAGACGGTCGGATGAAACCTTGTCGTAATGCCTCCTCGATATACTCCTCCATGGCCTTCTGCTCCGGGATGGACAAAGAATATATCTTTCCTTTGGGCATTGTGGCCCCAGGCAGCAGCTCAATGGCGCAGTCCCATGGCCGGTGAGGAGGCAGCTCCGTAGCCCTCAGCTTGGAGAAGACGTCTTGGAACGACCGATAATCTACGGGAACCTCCCCGGAGTTGAGGACCTCAGGACTCTCGACGGTAGTGGCTAGGATGGGTAGTACCGGTTTTAGGAGAGGTTCCTCCTTGATCGGGACCCTGGTGTTGACGGTGCGACCCGCCCATCCGGATATGATGCCAGTGCGCCAGTCCACGATAGGTTGACATTCCATTAGCCAGGGTCGTCCCAGAACGATATCGGAGGTGGACCCCTCCAGTACCCAGAAGGAGATCTTCTCCGTATGCCTGGGAGAGATGTGAAGGGTGATGGGTGGGGAATGGTGTGTGATCCGACCTCGGCCCAGCGGTTTTCCTAGGATGTCTTGCACAAACATGGTTCTCTCGTTCCTTAGGCGCGGGAAGCCCAACTGATTAAGAAGATTCAGAGAAATGAAGTTCCCGGC